>NW_027617238.1:0-134000 GCF_964187855.1 Myxine glutinosa | reverse complement strand
GTGCGAAAAGTGGTTTTTCAACACTATCACAAGTGCAAAAAGTGTTTTTTCCACAATAATACAAGTGCAAAAGTGGTTTCCTGCACCAACACAAGTGCGAAAAGTGGTTTTTCAACACTAACACAAGTGCGAAAAGTGGTTTTTCAACACTAACATATGTGCGAAAAGTGGTTTTCCCACACTAATACAAGTGCAAAAGTGGTTTCCTGCACCAACACAAGTGCGAAAAGTGGTTTTTCAACACTAACACAAGTGCGAAAAGTGGTTTTTCAACACTATCACAAGTGCAAAAAGTGTTTTTTCCACACTAATACAAGTGCAAAAGTGGTTTCCTGCACCAACACAAGTGCAAAAAGTGGTTTTTCAACACTAACACAAGTGCGAAAAGTGGTTTTTCAACACTATCACAAGTGCAAAAAGTGTTTTTTCCACACTAATACAAGTGCAAAAGTGGTTTCCTGCACCAACACAAGTGCGAAAAGTGGTTTTTCAAAACTAACACAAGTGCGAAAAGTGGTTTTTCAACACTAACACAAGTGCGAAAAGTGGTTTTTCCACACTAACACAAGTGCGAAAAGTGGTTTTTCCACACTAATACAAGTGCAAAAGTGGTTTCCTGCACCAACACAAGTGTGAAAAGTGGTTTTTCAACACTATCACAAGTGCAAAAAGTGTTTTTTCCACACTAATACAAGTGCAAAAGTGGTTTCCTGCACCAACACAAGTGCGAAAAGTGGTTTTTCAACACTAACGCAAGTGCGAAAAGTGGTTTTTCAACACTAACACAAGTGCGAAAAGTGGTTTTTCCACACTAATACAAGTGCAAAAGTGGTTTCCTGCACCAACACAAGTGCGAAAAGTGCTTTTTCAACACTAACGCAAGTGCGAAAAGTGGTTTTTCAACACTATCACAAGTGCAAAAAGTGTTTTTTCCACACTAATACAAGTGCAAAAGTGGTTTCCTGCACCAACACAAGTGCAAAAAGTGGTTTTTCAACACTAGCACAAGTGCGAAAAGTGGTTTTTCAACACTATCACAAGTGCAAAAAGTGTTTTTTCCACACTAATACAAGTGCAAAAGTGGTTTCCTGCACCAACTCAAGTGTGAAAAGTGGTTTTTCAACACTAACACAAGTGCGAAAAGTGATTTTTCAACACTATCACAAGTGCAAAAGTGTTTTTTCCACACTAATACAAGTGCAAAAGTGGTTTCCTGCACCAACACAAGTGGGAAAAGTGGTTTTCAACACTAAAACAAGTGCGAAAAGTGTTTTTTCCACACTTAATACAAGTGCAAAAGTGGTTTCCTGCACCAACACAAGTGCGAAAAGTGGTTTTTCAACACTAACACAAGTGCGAAAAGTGGTTTTTCAACACTATCACAAGTGCGAAAAGTGGTTTTTCAACACTAACACAAGTGCGAAAAGTGGTTTTTCAACACTATCACAAGTGCAAAAAGTGTTTTTTCCACACTAATACAAGTGCAAAAGTGGTTTCCTGCACCAACTCAAGTGTGAAAAGTGGTTTTTCAACACTAACACAAGTGCGAAAAGTGATTTTTCAACACTAAAACAAGTGCGAAAAGTGTTTTTTCCACACTAATACAAGTGCAAAAGTGGTTTCCTGCACCAACACAAGTGCGAAAAGTGGGTTTTCAACACTAACACAAGTGCGAAAAGTGGTTTTTTCAACACTAACACAAGTGCGAAAAGTGGTTTTTCAACACTAACACAAGTGCGAAAAGTGGTTTTTCAACACTATCACAAGTGCAAAAAGTGTTTTTTCCACACTAATACAAGTGCAAAAGTGGTTTCCCTGCACCAAACACAAGTGCGAAAAGTGGTTTTTCAACACTAACACAAGTGCGAAAAGTGGTTTTTCAACACTACCACAAGTGCAAATATGTTTTTTTCCACACTAATACAAGTGCAAAAGTGGTTTCCTGCACCAACACAAGTGCGAAAAGTGGTTTTTCAACACTATCACAAGTGCAAAAAGTGTTTTTTCCACACTAATACAAGTGCAAAAGTGGTTTCCTGCACCAACACAAGTGCGAAAAGTGGTTTTTCAACACTAACACAAGTGCGAAAAGTGGTTTGTCAACACTATCACAAGTGCAAAAAGTGTTTTTTCCACACTAATACAAGTGCAAAAGTGGTTTCCTGCACCAACACAAGTGCGAAAAGTGGTTTTTCAACAATAACACAAGTGCGAAAAGTGGTTTTTCAACACTATCACAAGTGCAAAAAGTGTTTTTCCACACTAATACAAGTGCAAAAGTGGTTTCCTGCACCAACACAAGTGCAAAAAGTGGTTTTTCAACACTAACACAAGTGCGAAAAGTGGTTTTTCAACACTATCACAAGTGCAAAAAGTGTTTTTTCCACACTAATACAAGTGCAAAAGTGGTTTCCTGCACCAACACAAGTGGGAAAAGTGGTTTTCAACACTAACACAAGTGCGAAAAGTCGTTTTTCAACACTATCACAAGTGCAAAAAGTGTTTTTTCCACACTAATACAAGTGCAAAAGTGGTTTCCTGCACCAACACAAGTGCAAAAAGTGGTTTTTCAACACTAACACAAGTGCGAAAAGTGGTTTTTCAACACTAACATATGTGCGAAAAGTGGTTTTCCCACACTAATACAAGTGCAAAAGTGGTTTCCTGCACCAACACAAGTGCGAAAAGTGGTTTTTCAACACTAACACAAGTGCGAAAAGTGGTTTTTCAACACTATCACAAGTGCAAAAAGTGTTTTTTCCACACTACTACAAGTGCAAATGTGGTTTCCTGCACCAACACAAGTGCAAAAAGTGGTTTTTCAACACTAACACAAGTGCGAAAAGTGGTTTTTTCAACACTATCACAAGTGCAAAAAGTGTTTTTTCCACACTAATACAAGTGCAAAAGTGGTTTCCTGCACCAACACAAGTGCGAAAAGTGGTTTTTCAACACTAACACAAGTGCGAAAAGTGGTTTTTCAACACTATCACAAGTGCAAAAAGTGTTTTTTCCACACTAATACAAGTGCAAAAGTGGTTTCCTGCACCAACACAAGTGCGAAAAGTGGTTTTTCAACACTAACACAAGTGCGAAAAGTGGTTTTTCAACACTAACACAAGTGCAAAAAGTGTTTTTTCCACACTAATACAAGTGCAAAAGTGGTTTCCTGCACCAACACAAGTGCGAAAAGTGGTTTTTCAACACTAACACAAGTGCGAAAAGTGGTTTTTCAACACTAACACAAGTGCGAAAAGTGGTTTTTCCACACTAACACAAGTGTGAAAAGTGGTTTTTCCACACTAATACAAGTGCAAAAGTGGTTTCCTGCACCAACACAAGTGCGAAAAGTGGTTTTTCAACACTAACACAAGTGCGAAAAGTGGTTTTTCAACACTAGCACAAGTGCGAAAAGTGGTTTTTCAACACTATCACAAGTGTAAAAAGTGTTTTTTCCACACTAATACAAGTGCAAAAGTGGTTTCCTGCACCAACACAAGTGCGAAAAGTGGATTTTCAACACTAACACAAGTGCGAAATGTGGGTTTTCAACACTAACACAAGTGCGAAAAGTGGTTTTTCAACACTAACACAAGTGCAAAAAGTGGTTTTTCAACACTAACACAAGTGCGAAAAGTGGTTTTTCAACACTAACACAAGTGCGAAAAGTGGTTTTTCAACACTAACACAAGTGCGAAAAGTGGATTTTCCACACTAATACAAGTGCAAAAGTGGTTTCCTGCACCAACACAAGTGCGAAAAGTGGTTTTTCAACACTAACACAAGTGCGAAAAGTGTTTTTTCCACACTAATACAAGTGCAAAAGTGGTTTCCTGCACCAACACAAGTGCGAAAAGTGCTTTTTCAACACTAACGCAAGTGCGAAAAGTGGTTTTTCAACACTATCACAAGTGCAAAAAGTGTTTTTTCCACACTAATACAAGTGCAAAAGTGGTTTCCTGCACCAACACAAGTGCAAAAAGTGGTTTTTCAACACTAACACAAGTGCGAAAAGTGGTTTTTCAACACTATCACAAGTGCAAAAAGTGTTTTTTCCACACTAATACAAGTGCAAAAGTGGTTTCCTGCACCAACTCAAGTGCGAAAAGTGGTTTTTCAACACTATCACAAGTGCGAAAAGTGATTTTTCAACACTATCAGAAGTGCAAAAGTGTTTTTTCCACACTAATACAAGTGCAAAAGTGGTTTCCTGCACCAACACAAGTGGGAAAAGTGGTTTTCAACACTAAAACAAGTGCGAAAAGTGTTTTTTCCACACTAATACAAGTGCAAAAGTGGTTTCCTGCACCAACACAAGTGCGAAAAGTGGTTTTTCAACACTAACACAAGTGCGAAAAGTGGTTTTTCAACACTATCACAAGTGCAAAAAGTGTTTTTTCCACACTAATACAAGTGCAAAAGTGGTTTCCTGCACCAACACAAGTGCAAAAAGTGGTTTTTCAACACTAGCACAAGTGCGAAAAGTGGTTTTTCAACACTATCACAAGTGCAAAAAGTGTTTTTTCCACAATAATACAAGTGCAAAAGTGGTTTCCTGCACCAACACAAGTGGGAAAAGTGGTTTTCAACACTAACACAAGTGCGAAAAGTGGTTTTTCAACACTATCACAAGTGCAAAAAGTGTTTTTTCCACACTAATACAAGTGCAAAAGTGGTTTCCTGCACCAACACAAGTGCGAAAAGTGGTTTTTCAACACTAACACAAGTGCGAAAAGTGGTTTTTCAACACTAACATATGTGCGAAAAGTGGTTTTCCCACACTAATACAAGTGCAAAAGTGGTTTCCTGCACGTCAACACAAGTGCGAAAAGTGGTTTTTCAACACTAACACAAGTGCGAAAAGTGGTTTTTCAACACTATCACAAGTGCAAAAAGTGTTTTTTCCACACTAATACAAGTGCAAAAGTGGTTTCCTGCACCAACACAAGTGCAAAAAGTGGTTTTTCAACACTAACACAAGTGCGAAAAGTGGTTTTTCAACACTATCACAAGTGCAAAAAGTGTTTTTTCCACACTAATACAAGTGCAAAAGTGGTTTCCTGCACCAACACAAGTGCGAAAAGTGGTTTTTCAAAACTAACACAAGTGCGAAAAGTGGTTTTCCAACACTAACACAAGTGCGAAAAGTGGTTTTTCCACACTAACACAAGTGCGAAAAGTGGTTTTTCCACACTAATACAAGTGCAAAAGTGGTTTCCTGCACCAACACAATTGCGAAAAGTGGTTTTTCAACACTATCACAAGTGCAAAAAGTGTTTTTTCCACACTAATACAAGTGCAAAAGTGGTTTCCTGCACCAACACAAGTGCAAAAAGTGGTTTTTCAACACTAACGCAAGTGCAAAAAGTGGTTTTTCAACACTAACACAAGTGCGAAAAGTGGTTTTTCCACACTAATACAAGTGCAAAAGTGGTTTCCTGCACCAACACAAGTGCGAAAAGTGCTTTTTCAACACTAACGCAAGTGCGAAAAGTGGTTTTTCAACACTATCACAAGTGCAAAAAGTGTTTTTTCCACACTAATACAAGTGCAAAAGTGGTTTCCTGCACCAACACAAGTGCAAAAAGTGGTTTTTCAACACTAGCACAAGTGCGAAAAGTGGTTTTTCAACACTATCACAAGTGCAAAAAGTGTTTTTTCCACACTAATACAAGTGCAAAAGTGGTTTCCTGCACCAACTCAAGTGTGAAAAGTGGTTTTTCAACACTAACACAAGTGCGAAAAGTGATTTTTCAACACTATCACAAGTGCAAAAGTGTTTTTTCCACACTAATACAAGTGCAAAAGTGGTTTCCTGCACCAACACAAGTGGGAAAAGTGGTTTTCAACACTAAAACAAGTGCGAAAAGTGTTTTTTTCCACACTATTACAAGTGCAAAAGTGGTTTCCTGCACCAACACAAGTGCGAAAAGTGGTTTTTCAACACTAACACAAGTGCGAAAAGTGGTTTTTCAACACTATCACAAGTGCAAAAAGTGTTTTTTCCACACTAATACAAGTGCAAAAGTGGTTTCCTGCACCAACACAAGTGCAAAAAGTGGTTTTTCAACACTATCACAAGTGCAAAAAGTGTTTTTTCCACAATAATACAAGTGCGAAAAGTGGTTTTTCAACACTAACACAAGTGCGAAAAGTGGTTTTTCAACACTAACATATGTGCGAAAAGTGGTTTTCCCACACTAATACAAGTGCAAAAGTGGTTTCCTGCACGTCAACACAAGTGCGAAAAGTGGTTTTTCAACACTAACACAAGTGCGAAAAGTGGTTTTTCAACACTATCACAAGTGCAAAAAGTGTTTTTTCCACACTAATACAAGTGCAAAAGTGGTTTCCTGCACCAACACAAGTGCAAAAAGTGGTTTTTCAACACTAACACAAGTGCGAAAAGTGGTTTTTCAACACTATCACAAGTGCAAAAAGTGTTTTTTCCACACTAATACAAGTGCAAAAGTGGTTTCCTGCACCAACACAAGTGCGAAAAGTGGTTTTTCAAAACTAACACAAGTGCGAAAAGTGGTTTTTCAACACTAACACAAGTGCGAAAAGTGGTTTTTCCACACTAACACAAGTGTGAAAAGTGGTTTTTCCACACTAATACAAGTGCAAAAGTGGTTTCCTGCACCAACACAAGTGCGAAAAGTGGTTTTTCAACACTATCACAAGTGCAAAAAGTGTTTTTTCCACACTAATACAAGTGCAAAAGTGGTTTCCTGCACCAACACAAGTGCAAAAAGTGGTTTTTCAACACTAACGCAAGTGCGAAAAGTGGTTTTTCAACACTAACACAAGTGCGAAAAGTGGTTTTTCCACACTAATACAAGTGCAAAAGTGGTTTCCTGCACCAACACAAGTGCGAAAAGTGCTTTTTCAACACTAACGCAAGTGCGAAAAGTGGTTTTTCAACACTATCACAAGTGCAAAAAGTGTTTTTTCCACACTAATACAAGTGCAAAAGTGGTTTCCTGCACCAACACAAGTGCAAAAAGTGGTTTTTCAACACTAGCACAAGTGCGAAAAGTGGTTTTTCAACACTATCACAAGTGCAAAAAGTGTTTTTTCCACACTAATACAAGTGCAAAAGTGGTTTCCTGCACCAACTCAAGTGTGAAAAGTGGTTTTTCAACACTAACACAAGTGCGAAAAGTGATTTTTCAACACTATCACAAGTGCAAAAGTGTTTTTTCCACACTAATACAAGTGCAAAAGTGGTTTCCTGCACCAACACAAGTGGGAAAAGTGGTTTTCAACACTAAAACAAGTGCGAAAAGTGTTTTTTCCACACTAATACAAGTGCAAAAGTGGTTTCCTGCACCAACACAAGTGCGAAAAGTGGTTTTTCAACACTAACACAAGTGCGAAAAGTGGTTTTTCAACACTATCACAAGTGCGAAAAGTGGTTTTTCAACACTAACACAAGTGCGAAAAGTGGTTTTTCAACACTATCACAAGTGCAAAAAGTGTTTTTTCCACACTAATACAAGTGCAAAAGTGGTTTCCTGCACCAACTCAAGTGTGAAAAGTGGTTTTTCAACACTAACACAAGTGCGAAAAGTGATTTTTCAACACTAAAACAAGTGCGAAAAGTGTTTTTTCCACACTAATACAAGTGCAAAAGTGGTTTCCTGCACCAACACAAGTGCGAAAAGTGGGTTTTCAACACTAACACAAGTGCGAAAAGTGGTTTTTCAACACTAACACAAGTGCGAAAAGTGGTTTTTCAACACTAACACAAGTGCGAAAAGTGGTTTTTCAACACTATCACAAGTGCAAAAAGTGTTTTTTCCACACTAATACAAGTGCAAAAGTGGTTTCCTGCACCAACACAAGTGCGAAAAGTGGTTTTTCAACACTAACACAAGTGCGAAAAGTGGTTTTTCAACACTACCACAAGTGCAAATATGTTTTTTCCACACTAATACAAGTGCAAAAGTGGTTTCCTGCACCAACACAAGTGCGAAAAGTGGTTTTTCAACACTATCACAAGTGCAAAAAGTGTTTTTTCCACACTAATACAAGTGCAAAAGTGGTTTCCTGCACCAACACAAGTGCGAAAAGTGGTTTTTCAACACTAACACAAGTGCGAAAAGTGGTTTGTCAACACTATCACAAGTGCAAAAAGTGTTTTTTCCACACTAATACAAGTGCAAAAGTGGTTTCCTGCACCAACACAAGTGCGAAAAGTGGTTTTTCAACAATAACACAAGTGCGAAAAGTGGTTTTTCAACACTATCACAAGTGCAAAAAGTGTTTTTCCACACTAATACAAGTGCAAAAGTGGTTTCCTGCACCAACACAAGTGCAAAAAGTGGTTTTTCAACACTAGCACAAGTGCGAAAAGTGGTTTTTCAACACTATCACAAGTGCAAAAAGTGTTTTTTCCACACTAATACAAGTGCAAAAGTGGTTTCCTGCACCAACACAAGTGGGAAAAGTGGTTTTCAACACTAACACAAGTGCGAAAAGTCGTTTTTCAACACTATCACAAGTGCAAAAAGTGTTTTTTCCACACTAATACAAGTGCAAAAGTGGTTTCCTGCACCAACACAAGTGCAAAAAGTGGTTTTTCAACACTAACACAAGTGCGAAAAGTGGTTTTTCAACACTAACATATGTGCGAAAAGTGGTTTTCCCACACTAATACAAGTGCAAAAGTGGTTTCCTGCACCAACACAAGTGCGAAAAGTGGTTTTTCAACACTAACACAAGTGCGAAAAGTGGTTTTTCAACACTATCACAAGTGCAAAAAGTGTTTTTTCCACACTACTACAAGTGCAAATGTGGTTTCCTGCACCAACACAAGTGCAAAAAGTGGTTTTTCAACACTAACACAAGTGCGAAAAGTGGTTTTTCAACACTATCACAAGTGCAAAAAGTGTTTTTTCCACACTAATACAAGTGCAAAAGTGGTTTCCTGCACCAACACAAGTGCGAAAAGTGGTTTTTCAACACTAACACAAGTGCGAAAAGTGGTTTTTCAACACTAACACAAGTGCGAAAAGTGGTTTTTCCACACTAACACAAGTGTGAAAAGTGGTTTTTCCACACTAATACAAGTGCAAAAGTGGTTTCCTGCACCAACACAAGTGCGAAAAGTGGTTTTTCAACACTAACACAAGTGCGAAAAGTGGTTTTTCAACACTAGCACAAGTGCGAAAAGTGGTTTTTCAACACTATCACAAGTGCAAAAAGTGTTTTTTCCACACTAATACAAGTGCAAAAGTGGTTTCCTGCACCAACACAAGTGCGAAAAGTGGATTTTCAACACTAACACAAGTGCGAAATGTGGGTTTTCAACACTAACACAAGTGCGAAAAGTGGTTTTTCAACACTAACACAAGTGCAAAAAGTGGTTTTTCAACACTAACACAAGTGCGAAAAGTGGTTTTTCAACACTAACACAAGTGCGAAAAGTGGTTTTTCAACACTAACAGAAGTGCGAAAAGTGGATTTTCCACACTAATACAAGTGCAAAAGTGGTTTCCTGCACCAACACAAGCGCGAAAAGTGGTTTTTCAACACTAACACAAGTGCGAAAAGTGTTTTTTCCACACTAATACAAGTGCAAAAGTGGTTTCCTGCACCAACACAAGTGCGAAAAGTGGTTTTTCAACACTAACACAAGTGCGAAAAGTGGTTTTTCAACACTAACACATGTGCGAAAAGTGGTTTTTCCACACTAATACAAGTGCAAAAGTGGTTTCCTGCACCAACACAAGTGCGAAAAGTGGTTTTTCAACACTAACACAAGTGCGAAAAGTGGTTTTTCAACACTATCACAAGTGCAAAAAGTGTTTTTTCTACACTAATACAAGTGCAAAAGTGGTTTCCTGCACCAACACAAGTGCAAAAAGTGGTTTTTCAACACTAGCACAAGTGCGAAAAGTGGTTTTTCAACACTATCACAAGTGCAAAAAGTGTTTTTTCCACACTAATACAAGTGCAAAAGTGGTTTCCTGCACCAACACAAGTGCGAAAAGTGGTTTTTCAACACTAACACAAGTGCGAAAAGTGGTTTTTCAACACTATCACAAGTGCAAAAAGTGTTTTTTCCACACTAATACAAGTGCAAAAGTGGTTTCCTGCACCAACACAAGTGCAAAAAGTGGTTTTTCAACACTAACACAAGTGCGAAAAGTGGTTTTTCAACACTATCACAAGTGCAAAAAGTGTTTTTTCCACACCAATACAAGTGCAAAAATGGTTTCCTGCACCAACACAAGTGCGAAAAGTGGTTTTTCAACACTAACACAAGTGCGAAAAGTGGTTTTTCAACACTAACACAAGTGCAAAAAGTGGTTTTTCCACACTAATACAAGTGCAAAAGTGGTTTCCTGCACCAACACAAGTGCGAAAAGTGATTTTTCAACACTAACACAATTGCGAAAAGTGGTTTCCTTCACTAACACAAGTGCGAAAAGTGGTTTTTCAACACTAACACAAATGCGAAAAGGGGTTTTTCAACACTAACACACGTGCGAAAAGTGGTTTTTCCACACTAATACAAGTGCAAAAGTGGTTTCCTGCACCAACACAAGTGCGAAAAGTGGTTTTTCAACACTAACACAAGTGCAAAAAGTGTTTTTTCAACACTATCACAAGTGCAAAAAGTGTTTTTTCCACACTAATACAAGTGCAAAAATGGTTTCCTGCACCAACACAAGTGCGAAAAGTGGTTTCCTTCACTAACACAAGTGCGAAAAGTGGTTTTTGAACACTAACACAAGTGCAAAAAGTGGTTTTTCAACACTAACACAAGTGCGAAAAGTGGTTTTTCCACACTAATACAAGTGCAAAAGTGGTTTCCTGCACCAACACAAGTGCGAAAAGTGGTTTTTCAACACTAACACAAGTGCGAAAAGTGGTTTTTCAACACTATCACAAGTGCAAAAAGTGTTTTTTCCACACTAATACAAGTGCAAAAGTGGTTTCCTGCACCAACACAAGTGCGAAAAGTGGTTTTTCAACACTAACACAAGTGCGAAAAGTGGTTTTTCAACACTATCACAAGTGCAAAAGTGTTTTTTCCACACTAATACAAGTGCAAAAGTGGTTTCCTGCACCAACACAAGTGGGAAAAGTGGTTTTCAACACTAAAACAAGTGCGAAACGTGTTTTTTCCACACTAATACAAGTGCAAAAGTGGTTTCCTGCACCAACACAAGTGCGAAAAGTGGTTTTTCAACACTAACACAAGTGCGAAAAGTGGTTTTTCAACACTAACACATGTGCGAAAAGTGGTTTTTCCACACTAATACAAGTGCAAAAGTGGTTTCCTGCACCAACACAAGTGCGAAAAGTGGTTTTTCAACACTAACACAAGTGCGAAAAGTGGTTTTTCAACACTATCACAAGTGCAAAAAGTGTTTTTTCCACACTAATACAAGTGCAAAAGTGGTTTCCTGAACCAACACAAGTGCAAAAAGTGGTTTTTCAACACCAGCACAAGTGCGAAAAGTGGTTTTTCAACACTATCACAAGTGCAAAAAGTGTTTTTTCCACACTAATACAAGTGCAAAAGTGGTTTCCCGCACCAACACAAGTGCGAAAAGTGGATTTTCAACACTAACACAAGTGCGAAAAGTGGGTTTTCAACACTAACACAAGTGCGAAAAGTGGTTTTTCAACACTAACACAAGTGCGAAAAGTGGTTTTTCAACACTAACACAAGTGCGAAAAGTGGTTTTTCAACACTAACACAAGTGCGAAAAGTGGATTTTCCACACTAATACAAGTGCAAAAGTGGTTTCCTGCACCAACACAAGTGCGAAAAGTGGTTTTTCAACACTAACACAAGTGCGAAAAGTGTTTTTTCCACACTAATACAAGTGCAAAAGTGGTTTCCTGCACCAACACAAGTGCGAAAAGTGGTTTTTCAACACTAACACAAGTGCGAAAAGTGGTTTTTCAACACTAACATATGTGCGAAAAGTGGTTTTCCCACACTAATACAAGTGCAAAAGTGGTTTCCTGCACCAACACAAGTGCGAAAAGTGGTTTTTCAACACTAACACAAGTGCGAAAAGTGGTTTTTCAACACTATCACAAGTGCAAAAAGTCTTTTTTCCACACTAATACAAGTGCAAAAGTGGTTTCCTGCACCAACAAAAGTGCAAAAAGTGGTTTTTCAACACTAACACAAGTGCGAAAAGTGGTTTTTCAACACTATCACAAGTGCAAAAAGTGTTTTTTCCACACTAATACAAGTGCAAAAGTGGTTTCCTGCACCAACACAAGTGCGAAAAGTGGTTTTTCAACACTAACACAAGTGCGAAAAGTGGTTTTTCAACACTAACACAAGTGCGAAAAGTGGTTTTTCCACACTAACACAAGTGCGAAAAGTGGTTTTTCCACACTAATACAAGTGCAAAAGTGGTTTCCTGCACCAACACAAGTGCGAAAAGTGGTTTTTCAACACTATCACAAGTGCAAAAAGTGTTTTTTCCACACTAATACAAGTGCAAAAGTGGTTTCCTGCACCAACACAAGTGCAAAAAGTGGTTTTTCAACACTAACGCAAGTGCGAAAAGTGGTTTTTCAACACTAACACAAGTGCGAAAAGTGGTTTTTCCATACTAACACAAGTGTGAAAAGTGGTTTTTCCACACTAATACAAGTGCAAAAGTGGTTTCCTGCACCAACACAAGTGCGAAAAGTGGTTTTTCAACACTAACACAAGTGCGAAAAGTGGTTTTTCAACACTAGCACAAGTGCGAAAAGTGGTTTTTCAACACTATCACAAGTGCAAAAAGTGTTTTTTCCACACTAATACAAGTGCAAAAGTGGTTTCCTGCACCAACACAAGTGCGAAAAGTGGATTTTCAACACTAACACAAGTGCGAAATGTGGGTTTTCAACACTAACACAAGTGCGAAAAGTGGTTTTTCAACACTAACACAAGTGCAAAAAGTGGTTTTTCAACACTAACACAAGTGCGAAAAGTGGTTTTTCAACACTAACACAAGTGCGAAAAGTGGTTTTTCAACACTAACACAAGTGCGAAAAGTGGATTTTCCACACTAATACAAGTGCAAAAGTGGTTTCCTGCACCAACACAAGTGCGAAAAGTGGTTTTTCAACACTAACACAAGTGCGAAAAGTGTTTTTTCCACACTAATACAAGTGCAAAAGTGGTTTCCTGCACCAACACAAGTGCGAAAAGTGGTTTTTCAACACTAACACAAGTGCGAAAAGTGGTTTTTCAACACTAACACATGTGCGAAAAGTGGTTTTTCCACACTAATACAAGTGCAAAAGTGGTTTCCTGCACCAACACAAGTGCGAAAAGTGGTTTTTCAACACTAACACAAGTGCGAAAAGTGGTTTTTCAACACTATCACAAGTGCAAAAAGTGTTTTTCTACACTAATACAAGTGCAAAAGTGGTTTCCTGCACCAACACAAGTGCAAAAAGTGGTTTTTCAACACTAGCACAAGTGCGAAAAGTGGTTTTTCAACACTATCACAAGTGCAAAAAGTGTTTTTTCCACACTAATACAAGTGCAAAAGTGGTTTCCTGCACCAACACAAGTGCGAAAAGTGGTTTTTCAACACTAACACAAGTGCGAAAAGTGGTTTTTCAACACTATCACAAGTGCAAAAAGTGTTTTTTCCACACTAATACAAGTGCAAAAGTGGTTTCCTGCACCAACACAAGTGCAAAAAGTGGTTTTTCAACACTAACACAAGTGCGAAAAGTGGTTTTTCAACACTATCACAAGTGCAAAAAGTGTTTTTTCCACACTAATACAAGTGCAAAAATGGTTTCCTGCACCAACACAAGTGCGAAAAGTGGTTTTTCAACACTAACACAAGTGCGAAAAGTGGTTTTTCAACACTAACACAAGTGCAAAAAGTGGTTTTTCCACACTAATACAAGTGCAAAAGTGGTTTCCTGCACCAACACAAGTGCGAAAAGTGATTTTTCAACACTAACACAATTGCGAAAAGTGGTTTCCTTCACTAACACAAGTGCGAAAAGTGGTTTTTCAACACTAACACAAATGCGAAAAGGGGTTTTTCAACACTAACACACGTGCGAAAAGTGGTTTTTCCACACTAATACAAGTGCAAAAGTGGTTTCCTGCACCAACACAAGTGCGAAAAGTGGTTTTTCAACACTAACACAAGTGCAAAAATTTTATTTTTTCAACACTATCACAAGTGCAAAAAGTGTTTTTTCCACACTAATACAAGTGCAAAAATGGTTTCCTGCACCAACACAAGTGCGAAAAGTGGTTTCCTTCACTAACACAAGTGCGAAAAGTGGTTTTTGAACACTAACACAAGTGCAAAAAGTGGTTTTTCAACACTAACACAAGTGCGAAAAGTGGTTTTTCCACACTAATACAAGTGCAAAAGTGGTTTCCTGCACCAACACAAGTGCGAAAAGTGGTTTTTCAACACTAACACAAGTGCGAAAAGTGGTTTTTCAACACTATCACAAGTGCAAAAAGTGTTTTTTCCACACTAATACAAGTGCAAAAGTGGTTTCCTGCACCAACTCAAGTGCGAAAAGTGGTTTTTCAACACTAACACAAGTGCGAAAAGTGATTTTTCAACACTATCACAAGTGCAAAAGTGTTTTTTCCACACTAATACAAGTGCAAAAGTGGTTTCCTGCACCAACACAAGTGGGAAAAGTGGTTTTCAACACTAAAACAAGTGCGAAACGTGTTTTTTCCACACTAATACAAGTGCAAAAGTGGTTTCCTGCACCAACACAAGTGCGAAAAGTGGTTTTTCAACACTAACACAAGTGCGAAAAGTGGTTTTTCAACACTAACACATGTGCGAAAAGTGGTTTTTCCACACTAATACAAGTGCAAAAGTGGTTTCCTGCACCAACACAAGTGCGAAAAGTGGTTTTTCAACACTAACACAAGTGCGAAAAGTGGTTTTTCAACACTATCACAAGTGCAAAAAGTGTTTTTTCCACACTAATACAAGTGCAAAAGTGGTTTCCTGAACCAACACAAGTGCAAAAAGTGGTTTTTCAACACTGGCACAAGTGCGAAAAGTGGTTTTTCAACACTATCACAAGTGCAAAAAGTGTTTTTTCCACACTAATACAAGTGCAAAAGTGGTTTCCCGCACCAACACAAGTGCGAAAAGTGGATTTTCAACACTAACACAAGTGCGAAAAGTGGGTTTTCAACACTATCACAAGTGCAAAAAGTGTTTTTTCCACACTAATACAAGTGCAAAAGTGGTTTCCTGCACCAACACAAGTGCAAAAAGTGGTTTTTCAACACTAACGCAAGTGCGAAAAGTGGTTTTTCAACACTAACACAAGTGCGAAAAGTGGTTTTTCCACACTAATACAAGTGCAAAAGTGGTTTCCTGCACCAACACAAGTGCGAAAAGTGCTTTTTCAACACTAACGCAAGTGCGAAAAGTGGTTTTTCAACACTATCACAAGTGCAAAAAGTGTTTTTTCCACACTAATACAAGTGCAAAAGTGGTTTCCTGCACCAACACAAGTGCAAAAAGTGGTTTTTCAACACTAGCACAAGTGCGAAAAGTGGTTTTTCAACACTATCACAAGTGCAAAAAGTGTTTTTTCCACACTAATACAAGTGCAAAAGTGGTTTCCTGCACCAACTCAAGTGCGAAAAGTGGTTTTTCAACACTAACACAAGTGCGAAAAGTGATTTTTCAACACTATCACAAGTGCAAAAGTGTTTTTTCCACACTAATACAAGTGCAAAAGTGGTTTCCTGCACCAACACAAGTGGGAAAAGTGGTTTTCAACACTAAAACAAGTGCAAAAAGTGTTTTTTCCACACTAATACAAGTGCAAAAGTGGTTTCCTGCACCAACACAAGTGCAAAAAGTGGTTTTTCAACACTAACACAAGTGCGAAAAGTGGTTTTTCAACACTAACACATGTGCGAAAAGTGGTTTTTCCACACTAATACAAGTGCAAAAGTGGTTTCCTGCACCAACACAAGTGCGAAAAGTGGTTTTTCAACACTAACACAAGTGCGAAAAGTGGTTTTTCAACATTATCACAAGTGCAAAAAGTGTTTTTTCCACACTAATACAAGTGCAAAAGTGGTTTCCTGCACCAACACAAGTGCAAAAAGTGGTTTTTCAACACTAGCACAAGTGCGAAAAGTGGTTTTTCAACACTATCATAAGTGCAAAAAGTGTTTTTTCCACACTAATACAAGTGCAAAAGTGGTTTCCCGCACCAACACAAGTGCGAAAAGTGGATTTTCAACACTAACACAAGTGCGAAAAGTGGGTTTTCAACACTAACACAAGTGCAAAAAGTGTTTTTTCCACACTAATACAAGTGCAAAAGTGGTTTCCTGCACCAACACAAGTGCGAAAAGTGGTTTTTCAACACTAACACAAGTGCGAAAAGTGGTTTTTCAACACTATCACAAGTGCAAAAAGTGTTTTTTCCACACTAATACAAGTGCAAAAGTGGTTTCCTGCACCAACACAAGTGCAAAAAGTGGTTTTTCAACACTAACACAAGTGCGAAAAGTGGTTTTTCAACACTATCACAAGTGCAAAAAGTGTTTTTTCCACACTAATACAAGTGCAAAAATGGTTTCCTGCACCAACACAAGTGCGAAAAGTGGTTTTTCAACACTAACACAAGTGCGAAAAGTGGTTTTTCAACACTAACACAAGTGCAAAAAGTGGTTTTTCCACACTAATACAAGTGCAAAAGTGGTTTCCTGCACCAACACAAGTGCGAAAAGTGATTTTTCAACACTAACACAATTGCGAAAAGTGGTTTCCTTCACTAACACAAGTGCGAAAAGTGGTTTTTCAACACTAACACAAATGCGAAAAGGGGTTTTTCAACACTAACACACGTGCGAAAAGTGGTTTTTCCACACTAATACAAGTGCAAAAGTGGTTTCCTGCACCAACACAAGTGCGAAAAGTGGTTTTTCAACACTAACACAAGTGCAAAAAGTGTTTTTTCAACACTATCACAAGTGCAAAAAGTGTTTTTTCCACACTAATACAAGTGCAAAAATGGTTTCCTGCACCAACACAAGTGCGAAAAGTGGTTTCCTTCACTAACACAAGTGCGAAAAGTGGTTTTTGAACACTAACACAAGTGCAAAAAGTGGTTTTTCAACACTAATACAAGTGCGAAAAGTGGTTTTTCCACACTAATACAAGTGCAAAAGTGGTTTCCTGCACCAACACAAGTGTGAAAAGTGGTTTTTCAACACTAACACAAGTGCGAAAAGTGGTTTTTCAACACTATCACAAGTGCAAAAAGTGTTTTTTCCACACTAATACAAGTGCAAAAGTGGTTTCCTGCACCAACACAAGTGCGAAAAGTGGTTTTTCAACACTAACACAAGTGCGAAAAGTGGTTTTTCAACACTATCACAAGTGCAAAAGTGTTTTTTCCACACTAATACAAGTGCAAAAGTGGTTTCCTGCACCAACACAAGTGGGAAAAGTGGTTTTCAACACTAAAACAAGTGCGAAACGTGTTTTTTCCACACTAATACAAGTGCAAAAGTGGTTTCCTGCACCAACACAAGTGCGAAAAGTGGTTTTTCAACACTAACACAAGTGCGAAAAGTGGTTTTTCAACACTAACACATGTGCGAAAAGTGGTTTTTCCACACTAATACAAGTGCAAAAGTGGTTTCCTGCACCAACACAAGTGCGAAAAGTGGTTTTTCAACACTAACACAAGTGCGAAAAGTGGTTTTTCAACACTATCACAAGTGCAAAAAGTGTTTTTTCCACACTAATACAAGTGCAAAAGTGGTTTCCTGAACCAACACAAGTGCAAAAAGTGGTTTTTCAACACCAGCACAAGTGCGAAAAGTGGTTTTTCAACACTATCACAAGTGCAAAAAGTGTTTTTTCCACACTAATACAAGTGCAAAAGTGGTTTCCCGCACCAACACAAGTGCGAAAAGTGGATTTTCAACACTAACACAAGTGCGAAAAGTGGGTTTTCAACACTAACACAAGTGCGAAAAGTGGTTTTTCAACACTAACACAAGTGCGAAAAGTGGTTTTTCAACACTAACACAAGTGCGAAAAGTGGTTTTTCAACACTAACACAAGTGCGAAAAGTGGATTTTCCACACTAATACAAGTGCAAAAGTGGTTTCCTGCACCAACACAAGTGCGAAAAGTGGTTTTTCAACACTAACACAAGTGCGAAAAGTGTTTTTTCCACACTAATACAAGTGCAAAAGTGGTTTCCTGCACCAACACAAGTGCGAAAAGTGGTTTTTCAACACTAACACAAGTGCGAAAAGTGGTTTTTCAACACTAACATATGTGCGAAAAGTGGTTTTCCCACACTAATACAAGTGCAAAAGTGGTTTCCTGCACCAACACAAGTGCGAAAAGTGGTTTTTCAACACTAACACAAGTGCGAAAAGTGGTTTTTCAACACTATCACAAGTGCAAAAAGTGTTTTTTCCACACTAATACAAGTGCAAAAGTGGTTTCCTGCACCAACAAAAGTGCAAAAAGTGGTTTTTCAACACTAACACAAGTGCGAAAAGTGGTTTTTCAACACTATCACAAGTGCAAAAAGTGTTTTTTCCACACTAATACAAGTGCAAAAGTGGTTTCCTGCACCAACACAAGTGCGAAAAGTGGTTTTTCAACACTAACACAAGTGCGAAAAGTGGTTTTTCAACACTAACACAAGTGCGAAAAGTGGTTTTTCCACACTAACACAAGTGCGAAAAGTGGTTTTTCCACACTAATACAAGTGCAAAAGTGGTTTCCTGCACCAACACAAGTGCGAAAAGTGGTTTTTCAACACTATCACAAGTGCAAAAAGTGTTTTTTCCACACTAATACAAGTGCAAAAGTGGTTTCCTGCACCAACACAAGTGCAAAAAGTGGTTTTTCAACACTAACGCAAGTGCGAAAAGTGGTTTTTCAACACTAACACAAGTGCGAAAAGTGGTTTTTCCACACTAACACAAGTGTGAAAAGTGGTTTTTCCACACTAATACAAGTGCAAAAGTGGTTTCCTGCACCAACACAAGTGCGAAAAGTGGTTTTTCAACACTAACACAAGTGCGAAAAGTGGTTTTTCAACACTAGCACAAGTGCGAAAAGTGGTTTTTCAACACTATCACAAGTGCAAAAAGTGTTTTTTCCACACTAATACAAGTGCAAAAGTGGTTTCCTGCACCAACACAAGTGCGAAAAGTGGATTTTCAACACTAACACAAGTGCGAAATGTGGGTTTTCAACACTAACACAAGTGCGAAAAGTGGTTTTTCAACACTAACACAAGTGCAAAAAGTGGTTTTTCAACACTAACACAAGTGCGAAAAGTGGTTTTTCAACACTAACACAAGTGCGAAAAGTGGTTTTTCAACACTAACACAAGTGCGAAAAGTGGATTTTCCACACTAATACAAGTGCAAAAGTGGTTTCCTGCACCAACACAAGTGCGAAAAGTGGTTTTTCAACACTAACACAAGTGCGAAAAGTGTTTTTTCCACACTAATACAAGTGCAAAAGTGGTTTCCTGCACCAACACAAGTGCGAAAAGTGGTTTTTCAACACTAACACAAGTGCGAAAAGTGGTTTTTCAACACTAACACATGTGCGAAAAGTGGTTTTTCCACACTAATACAAGTGCAAAAGTGGTTTCCTGCACCAACACAAGTGCGAAAAGTGGTTTTTCAACACTAACACAAGTGCGAAAAGTGGTTTTTCAACACTATCACAAGTGCAAAAAGTGTTTTTCTACACTAATACAAGTGCAAAAGTGGTTTCCTGCACCAACACAAGTGCAAAAAGTGGTTTTTCAACACTAGCACAAGTGCGAAAAGTGGTTTTTCAACACTATCACAAGTGCAAAAAGTGTTTTTTCCACACTAATACAAGTGCAAAAGTGGTTTCCTGCACCAACACAAGTGCGAAAAGTGGTTTTTCAACACTAACACAAGTGCGAAAAGTGGTTTTTCAACACTATCACAAGTGCAAAAAGTGTTTTTTCCACACTAATACAAGTGCAAAAGTGGTTTCCTGCACCAACACAAGTGCAAAAAGTGGTTTTTCAACACTAACACAAGTGCGAAAAGTGGTTTTTCAACACTATCACAAGTGCAAAAAGTGTTTTTTCCACACTAATACAAGTGCAAAAATGGTTTCCTGCACCAACACAAGTGCGAAAAGTGGTTTTTCAACACTAACACAAGTGCGAAAAGTGGTTTTTCAACACTAACACAAGTGCAAAAAGTGGTTTTTCCACACTAATACAAGTGCAAAAGTGGTTTCCTGCACCAACACAAGTGCGAAAAGTGATTTTTCAACACTAACACAATTGCGAAAAGTGGTTTCCTTCACTAACACAAGTGCGAAAAGTGGTTTTTCAACACTAACACAAATGCGAAAAGGGGTTTTTCAACACTAACACACGTGCGAAAAGTGGTTTTTCCACACTAATACAAGTGCAAAAGTGGTTTCCTGCACCAACACAGGTGCGAAAAGTGGTTTTTCAACACTAACACAAGTGCAAAAATTTTATTTTTTCAACACTATCACAAGTGCAAAAAGTGTTTTTTCCACACTAACACAAGTGCAAAAATGGTTTCCTGCACCAACACAAGTGCGAAAAGTGGTTTCCTTCACTAACACAAGTGCGAAAAGTGGTTTTTGAACACTAACACAAGTGCAAAAAGTGGTTTTTCAACACTAACACAAGTGCGAAAAGTGGTTTTTCCACACTAATAAAAGTGCAAAAGTGGTTTCCTGCACCAACACAAGTGCGAAAAGTGGTTTTTCAACACTAACACAAGTGCGAAAAGTGGTTTTTCAACACTATCACAAGTGCAAAAAGTGTTTTTTCCACACTAATACAAGTGCAAAAGTGGTTTCCTGCACCAACTCAAGTGCGAAAAGTGGTTTTTCAACACTAACACAAGTGCGAAAAGTGATTTTTCAACACTATCACAAGTGCAAAAGTGTTTTTTCCACACTAATACAAGTGCAAAAGTGGTTTCCTGCACCAACACAAGTGGGAAAAGTGGTTTTCAACACTAAAACAAGTGCGAAACGTGTTTTTTCCACACTAATACAAGTGCAAAAGTGGTTTCCTGCACCAACACAAGTGCGAAAAGTGGTTTTTCAACACTAACACAAGTGCGAAAAGTGGTTTTTCAACACTAACACATGTGCGAAAAGTGGTTTTTCCACACTAATACAAGTGCAAAAGTGGTTTCCTGCACCAACACAAGTGCGAAAAGTGGTTTTTCAACACTAACACAAGTGCGAAAAGTGGTTTTTCAACACTATCACAAGTGCAAAAAGTGTTTTTTCCACACTAATACAAGTGCAAAAGTGGTTTCCTGAACCAACACAAGTGCAAAAAGTGGTTTTTCAACACTAGCACAAGTGCGAAAAGTGGTTTTTCAACACTATCACAAGTGCAAAAAGTGTTTTTTCCACACTAATACAAGTGCAAAAGTGGTTTCCCGCACCAACACAAGTGCGAAAAGTGGATTTTCAACACTAACACAAGTGCGAAAAGTGGGTTTTCAACACTATCACAAGTGCAAAAAGTGTTTTTTCCACACTAATACAAGTGCAAAAGTGGTTTCCTGCACCAACACAAGTGCAAAAAGTGGTTTTTCAACACTAACGCAAGTGCGAAAAGTGGTTTTTCAACACTAACACAAGTGCGAAAAGTGGTTTTTCCACACTAATACAAGTGCAAAAGTGGTTTCCTGCACCAACACAAGTGCGAAAAGTGCTTTTTCAACACTAACGCAAGTGCGAAAAGTGGTTTTTCAACACTATCACAAGTGCAAAAAGTGTTTTTTCCACACTAATACAAGTGCAAAAGTGGTTTCCTGCACCAACACAAGTGCAAAAAGTGGTTTTTCAACACTAGCACAAGTGCGAAAAGTGGTTTTTCAACACTATCACAAGTGCAAAAAGTGTTTTTTCCACACTAATACAAGTGCAAAAGTGGTTTCCTGCACCAACTCAAGTGCGAAAAGTGGTTTTTCAACACCAACACAAGTGCGAAAAGTGATTTTTCAACACTATCACAAGTGCAAAAGTGTTTTTTCCACACTAATACAAGTGCAAAAGTGGTTTCCTGCACCAACACAAGTGGGAAAAGTGGTTTTCAACACTAAAACAAGTGCAAAAAGTGTTTTTTCCACACTAATACAAGTGCAAAAGTGGTTTCCTGCACCAACACAAGTGCGAAAAGTGGTTTTTCAACACTAACACAAGTGCGAAAAGTGGTTTTTCAACACTAACACATGTGCGAAAAGTGGTTTTTCCACACTAATACAAGTGCAAAAGTGGTTTCCTGCACCAACACAAGTGCGAAAAGTGGTTTTTCAACACTAACACAAGTGCGAAAAGTGGTTTTTCAACATTATCACAAGTGCAAAAAGTGTTTTTTCCACACTAATACAAGTGCAAAAGTGGTTTCCTGCACCAACACAAGTGCAAAAAGTGGTTTTTCAACACTAGCACAAGTGCGAAAAGTGGTTTTTCAACACTATCATAAGTGCAAAAAGTGTTTTTTCCACACTAATACAAGTGCAAAAGTGGTTTCCCGCACCAACACAAGTGCGAAAAGTGGATTTTCAACACTAACACAAGTGCGAAAAGTGGGTTTTCAACACTAACACAAGTGCGAAAAGTGGTTTTTCAACACTAACACAAGTGCGAAAAGTGGTTTTTCAACACTAACACAAGTGTGAAAAGTGGTTTTTCAACACTAACACAAGTGCGAAAAGTGGATTTTCCACACTAATACAAGTGCAAAAGTGGTTTCCTGCACCAACACAAGTGCGAAAAGTGGTTTTTCAACACTAACACAAGTGCAAAAGTGGTTTCCTGCACCAACACAAGTGCAAAAAGTGGTTTTTCAACACTAGCACAAGTGCGAAAAGTGGTTTTTCAACACTATCACAAGTGCAAAAAGTGTTTTTTCCACACTAATACAAGTGCAAAAGTGGTTTCCTGCACCAACACAAGTGCGAAAAGTGGTTTTTCAACACTAACACAAGTGCGAAAAGTGGTTTTTCAACACTAACACATGTGCGAAAAGTGGTTTTTCCACACTAATACAAGTGCAAAAGTGGTTTCCTCCACCAACACAAGTGCGAAAAGTGGTTTTTCAACACTAACACAAGTGCGAAAAGTGTTTTTTCCACACTAATACAAGTGCAAAAGTGGTTTCCTGCACCAACACAAGTGCGAAAAGTGGTTTTTCAACACTAACACAAGTGCGAAAAGTGGTTTTTCAACACTAACACATGTGCGAAAAGTGGTTTTTCCACACTAATACAAGTGCAAAAGTGGTTTCCTGCACCAACACAAGTGCGAAAAGTGGTTTTTCAACACTAACACAAGTGCGAAAAGTGGTTTTTCAACACTATCACAAGTGCAAAAAGTGTTTTTTCTACACTAATACAAGTGCAAAAGTGGTTTCCTGCACCAACACAAGTGCAAAAAGTGGTTTTTCAACACTAGCACAAGTGCGAAAAGTGGTTTTTCAACACTATCACAAGTGCAAAAAGTGTTTTTTCCACACTAATACAAGTGCAAAAGTGGTTTCCTGCACCAACACAAGTGCGAAAAGTGGTTTTTCAACACTAACACAAGTGCGAAAAGTGGTTTTTCAACACTATCACAAGTGCAAAAAGTGTTTTTTCCACACTAATACAAGTGCAAAAGTGGTTTCCTGCACCAACACAAGTGCAAAAAGTGGTTTTTCAACACTAACACAAGTGCGAAAAGTGGTTTTTCAACACTATCACAAGTGCAAAAAGTGTTTTTTCCACACTAATACAAGTGCAAAAATGGTTTCCTGCACCAACACAAGTGCGAAAAGTGGTTTTTCAACACTAACACAAGTGCGAAAAGTGGTTTTTCCACACTAATACAAGTGCAAAAGTGGTTTCCTGCACCAACACAAGTGCGAAAAGTGATTTTTCAACACTAACACAATTGCGAAAAGTGGTTTCCTTCACTAACACAAGTGCGAAAAGTGGTTTTTCAACACTAACACAAATGCGAAAAGGGGTTTTTCAACACTAACACACGTGCGAAAAGTGGTTTTTCCACACTAATACAAGTGCAAAAGTGGTTTCCTGCACCAACACAAGTGCGAAAAGTGGTTTTTCAACACTAACACAAGTGCAAAAAGTGTTTTTTCAACACTATCACAAGTGCAAAAAGTGTTTTTTCCACACTAATACAAGTGCAAAAATGGTTTCCTGCACCAACACAAGTGCGAAAAGTGGTTTCCTTCACTAACACAGTGCGAAAAGTGGTTTTTGAACACTAACACAAGTGCGAAAAGTGGTTTTTCAACACTAACACAAGTGCGAAAAGTGGTTTTTCCACACTAATACAAGTGCAAAAGTGGTTTCCTGCACCAACACAAGTGCGAAAAGTGGTTTTTCAACACTAACACAAGTGCGAAAAGTGGTTTTTCAACACTATCACAAGTGCAAAAAGTGTTTTTTCCACACTAATACAAGTGCAAAAGTGGTTTCCTGCACCAACTCAAGTGCGAAAAGTGGTTTTTCAACACTAACACAAGTGCGAAAAGTGATTTTTCAACACTATCACAAGTGCAAAAGTGTTTTTTCCACACTAATACAAGTGCAAAAGTGGTTTCCTGCACCAACACAAGTGGGAAAAGTGGTTTTCAACACTAAAACAAGTGCGAAACGTGTTTTTTCCACACTAATACAAGTGCAAAAGTGGTTTCCTGCACCAACACAAGTGCGAAAAGTGGTTTTTCAACACTAACACAAGTGCGAAAAGTGGTTTTTCAACACTATCACAAGTGCAAAAAGTGTTTTTTCCACACTAATACAAGTGCAAAAGTGGTTTCCTGCACCAACAAAAGTGCAAAAAGTGGTTTTTCAACACTAACACAAGTGCGAAAAGTGGTTTTTCAACACTATCACAAGTGCAAAAAGTGTTTTTTCCACACTAATACAAGTGCAAAAGTGGTTTCCTGCACCAACACAAGTGCGAAAAGTGGTTTTTCAACACTAACACAAGTGCGAAAAGTGGTTTTTCAACACTAACACAAGTGCGAAAAGTGGTTTTTCCACACTAACACAAGTGCGAAAAGTGGTTTTTCCACACTAATACAAGTGCAAAAGTGGTTTCCTGCACCAACACAAGTGCGAAAAGTGGTTTTTCAACACTATCACAAGTGCAAAAAGTGTTTTTTCCACACTAATACAAGTGCAAAAGTGGTTTCCTGCACCAACACAAGTGCAAAAAGTGGTTTTTCAACACTAACGCAAGTGCGAAAAGTGGTTTTTCAACACTAACACAAGTGCGAAAAGTGGTTTTTCCACACTAATACAAGTGCAAAAGTGGTTTCCTGCACCAACACAAGTGCGAAAAGTGCTTTTTCAACACTAACGCAAGTGCGAAAAGTGGTTTTTCAACACTATCACAAGTGCAAAAAGTGTTTTTTCCACACTAATACAAGTGCAAAAGTGGTTTCCTGCACCAACACAAGTGCAAAAAGTGGTTTTTCAACACTAGCACAAGTGCGAAAAGTGGTTTTTCAACACTATCACAAGTGCAAAAAGTGTTTTTTCCACACTAATACAAGTGCAAAAGTGGTTTCCTGCACCAACTCAAGTGCGAAAAGTGGTTTTTCAACACTAACACAAGTGCGAAAAGTGATTTTTCAACACTATCACAAGTGCAAAAGTGTTTTTTCCACACTAATACAAATGCAAAAGTGGTTTCCTGCACCAACACAAGTGGGAAAAGTGGTTTTCAACACTAAAACAAGTGCAAAAAGTGTTTTTTCCACACTAATGCAAGTGCAAAAGTGGTTTCCTGCACCAACACAAGTGCGAAAAGTGGTTTTTCAACACTAACACAAGTGCGAAAAGTGGTTTTTCAACACTAACACATGTGCGAAAAGTGGTTTTTCCACACTAATACAAGTGCAAAAGTGGTTTCCTGCACCAACACAAGTGCGAAAAGTGGTTTTTCAACACTAACACAAGTGCGAAAAGTGGTTTTTCAACACTATCACAAGTGCAAAAAGTGTTTTTTCCACACTAATACAAGTGCAAAAGTGGTTTCCTGCACCAACACAAGTGCAAAAAGTGGTTTTTCAACACCAGCACAAGTGCGAAAAGTGGTTTTTCAACACTATCACAAGTGCAAAAAGTGTTTTTTCCACACTAATACAAGTGCAAAAGTGGTTTCCCGCACCAACACAAGTGCGAAAAGTGGATTTTCAACACTAACACAAGTGCGAAAAGTGGGTTTTCAACACTAACACAAGTGCGAAAAGTGGTTTTTCAACACTAACACAAGTGCGAAAAGTGGTTTTTCAACACTAACACAAGTGTGAAAAGTGGTTTTTCAACACTAACACAAGTGCGAAAAGTGGATTTTCCACACTAATACAAGTGCAAAAGTGGTTTCCTGAACCAACACAAGTGCAAAAAGTGGTTTTTCAACACCAGCACAAGTGCGAAAAGTGGTTTTTCAACACTATCACAAGTGCAAAAAGTGTTTTTTCCACACTAATACAAGTGCAAAAGTGGTTTCCCGCACCAACACAAGTGCGAAAAGTGGATTTTCAACACTAACACAAGTGCGAAAAGTGGGTTTTCAACACTAACACAAGTGCGAAAAGTGGTTTTTCAACACTAACACAAGTGCGAAAAGTGGTTTTTCAACACTAACACAAGTGCGAAAAGTGGTTTTTCAACACTAACACAAGTGCGAAAAGTGGATTTTCCACACTAATACAAGTGCAAAAGTGGTTTCCTGCACCAACACAAGTGCGAAAAGTGGTTTTTCAACACTAACACAAGTGCGAAAAGTGTTTTTTCCACACTAATACAAGTGCAAAAGTGGTTTCCTGCACCAACACAAGTGCGAAAAGTGGTTTTTCAACACTAACACAAGTGCGAAAAGTGGTTTTTCAACACTAACATATGTGCGAAAAGTGGTTTTCCCACACTAATACAAGTGCAAAAGTGGTTTCCTGCACCAACACAAGTGCGAAAAGTGGTTTTTCAACACTAACACAAGTGCGAAAAGTGGTTTTTCAACACTATCACAAGTGCAAAAAGTGTTTTTTCCACACTAATACAAGTGCAAAAGTGGTTTCCTGCACCAACAAAAGTGCAAAAAGTGGTTTTTCAACACTAACACAAGTGCGAAAAGTGGTTTTTCAACACTATCACAAGTGCAAAAAGTGTTTTTTCCACACTAATACAAGTGCAAAAGTGGTTTCCTGCACCAACACAAGTGCGAAAAGTGGTTTTTCAACACTAACACAAGTGCGAAAAGTGGTTTTTCAACACTAACACAAGTGCGAAAAGTGGTTTTTCCACACTAACACAAGTGCGAAAAGTGGTTTTTCCACACTAATACAAGTGCAAAAGTGGTTTCCTGCACCAACACAAGTGCGAAAAGTGGTTTTTCAACACTATCACAAGTGCAAAAAGTGTTTTTTCCACACTAATACAAGTGCAAAAGTGGTTTCCTGCACCAACACAAGTGCAAAAAGTGGTTTTTCAACACTAACGCAAGTGCGAAAAGTGGTTTTTCAACACTAACACAAGTGCGAAAAGTGGTTTTTTCCACACTAACACAAGTGTGAAAAGTGGTTTTTCCACACTAATACAAGTGCAAAAGTGGTTTCCTGCACCAACACAAGTGCGAAAAGTGGTTTTTCAACACTAACACAAGTGCGAAAAGTGGTTTTTCAACACTAGCACAAGTGCGAAAAGTGGTTTTTCAACACTATCACAAGTGCAAAAAGTGTTTTTTCCACACTAATACAAGTGCAAAAGTGGTTTCCTGCACCAACACAAGTGCGAAAAGTGGATTTTCAACACTAACACAAGTGCGAAATGTGGGTTTTCAACACTAACACAAGTGCGAAAAGTGGTTTTTCAACACTAACACAAGTGCAAAAAGTGGTTTTTCAACACTAACACAAGTGCGAAAAGTGGTTTTTCAACACTAACACAAGTGCGAAAAGTGGTTTTTCAACACTAACACAAGTGCGAAAAGTGGATTTTCCACACTAATACAAGTGCAAAAGTGGTTTCCTGCACCAACACAAGTGCGAAAAGTGGTTTTTCAACACTAACACAAGTGCGAAAAGTGTTTTTTCCACACTAATACAAGTGCAAAAGTGGTTTCCTGCACCAACACAAGTGCGAAAAGTGGTTTTTCAACACTAACACAAGTGCGAAAAGTGGTTTTTCAACACTAACACATGTGCGAAAAGTGGTTTTTCCACACTAATACAAGTGCAAAAGTGGTTTCCTGCACCAACACAAGTGCGAAAAGTGGTTTTTCAACACTAACACAAGTGCGAAAAGTGGTTTTTCAACACTATCACAAGTGCAAAAAGTGTTTTTCTACACTAATACAAGTGCAAAAGTGGTTTCCTGCACCAACACAAGTGCAAAAAGTGTTTTTCAACACTAGCACAAGTGCGAAAAGTGGTTTTTTCAACACTATCACAAGTGCAAAAAGTGTTTTTTCCACACTAATACAAGTGCAAAAGTGGTTTCCTGCACCAACACAAGTGCGAAAAGTGGTTTTTCAACACTAACACAAGTGCGAAAAGTGGTTTTTCAACACTATCACAAGTGCAAAAAGTGTTTTTTCCACACTAATACAAGTGCAAAAGTGGTTTCCTGCACCAACACAAGTGCAAAAAGTGGTTTTTCAACACTAACACAAGTGCGAAAAGTGGTTTTTCAACACTATCACAAGTGCAAAAAGTGTTTTTTCCACACTAATACAAGTGCAAAAATGGTTTCCTGCACCAACACAAGTGCGAAAAGTGGTTTTTCAACACTAACACAAGTGCGAAAAGTGGTTTTTCAACACTAACACAAGTGCAAAAAGTGGTTTTTCCACACTAATACAAGTGCAAAAGTGGTTTCCTGCACCAACACAAGTGCGAAAAGTGATTTTTCAACACTAACACAATTGCGAAAAGTGGTTTCCTTCACTAACACAAGTGCGAAAAGTGGTTTTTCAACACTAACACAAATGCGAAAAGGGGTTTTTCAACACTAACACACGTGCGAAAAGTGGTTTTTCCACACTAATACAAGTGCAAAAGTGGTTTCCTGCACCAACACAGGTGCGAAAAGTGGTTTTTCAACACTAACACAAGTGCAAAAATTTTATTTTTTCAACACTATCACAAGTGCAAAAAGTGTTTTTTCCACACTAACACAAGTGCAAAAATGGTTTCCTGCACCAACACAAGTGCGAAAAGTGGTTTCCTTCACTAACACAAGTGCGAAAAGTGGTTTTTGAACACTAACACAAGTGCAAAAAGTGGTTTTTCAACACTAACACAAGTGCGAAAAGTGGTTTTTCCACACTAATAAAAGTGCAAAAGTGGTTTCCTGCACCAACACAAGTGCGAAAAGTGGTTTTTCAACACTAACACAAGTGCGAAAAGTGGTTTTTCAACACTATCACAAGTGCAAAAAGTGTTTTTTCCACACTAATACAAGTGCAAAAGTGGTTTCCTGCACCAACTCAAGTGCGAAAAGTGGTTTTTCAACACTAACACAAGTGCGAAAAGTGATTTTTCAACACTATCACAAGTGCAAAAGTGTTTTTTCCACACTAATACAAGTGCAAAAGTGGTTTCCTGCACCAACACAAGTGGGAAAAGTGGTTTTCAACACTAAAACAAGTGCGAAACGTGTTTTTTCCACACTAATACAAGTGCAAAAGTGGTTTCCTGCACCAACACAAGTGCGAAAAGTGGTTTTTCAACACTAACACAAGTGCGAAAAGTGGTTTTTCAACACTAACACATGTGCGAAAAGTGGTTTTTCCACACTAATACAAGTGCAAAAGTGGTTTCCTGCACCAACACAAGTGCGAAAAGTGGTTTTTCAACACTAACACAAGTGCGAAAAGTGGTTTTTCAACACTATCACAAGTGCAAAAAGTGTTTTTTCCACACTAATACAAGTGCAAAAGTGGTTTCCTGAACCAACACAAGTGCAAAAAGTGGTTTTTCAACACTAGCACAAGTGCGAAAAGTGGTTTTTCAACACTATCACAAGTGCAAAAAGTGTTTTTTCCACACTAATACAAGTGCAAAAGTGGTTTCCCGCACCAACACAAGTGCGAAAAGTGGATTTTCAACACTAACACAAGTGCGAAAAGTGGGTTTTCAACACTATCACAAGTGCAAAAAGTGTTTTTTCCACACTAATACAAGTGCAAAAGTGGTTTCCTGCACCAACACAAGTGCAAAAAGTGGTTTTTCAACACTAACGCAAGTGCGAAAAGTGGTTTTTCAACACTAACACAAGTGCGAAAAGTGGTTTTTCCACACTAATACAAGTGCAAAAGTGGTTTCCTGCACCAACACAAGTGCGAAAAGTGCTTTTTCAACACTAACGCAAGTGCGAAAAGTGGTTTTTCAACACTATCACAAGTGCAAAAAGTGTTTTTTCCACACTAATACAAGTGCAAAAGTGGTTTCCTGCACCAACACAAGTGCAAAAAGTGGTTTTTCAACACTAGCACAAGTGCGAAAAGTGGTTTTTCAACACTATCACAAGTGCAAAAAGTGTTTTTTCCACACTAATACAAGTGCAAAAGTGGTTTCCTGCACCAACTCAAGTGCGAAAAGTGGTTTTTCAACACCAACACAAGTGCGAAAAGTGATTTTTCAACACTATCACAAGTGCAAAAGTGTTTTTTCCACACTAATACAAGTGCAAAAGTGGTTTCCTGCACCAACACAAGTGGGAAAAGTGGTTTTCAACACTAAAACAAGTGCAAAAAGTGTTTTTTCCACACTAATACAAGTGCAAAAGTGGTTTCCTGCACCAACACAAGTGCGAAAAGTGGTTTTTCAACACTAACACAAGTGCGAAAAGTGGTTTTTCAACACTAACACATGTGCGAAAAGTGGTTTTTCCACACTAATACAAGTGCAAAAGTGGTTTCCTGCACCAACACAAGTGCGAAAAGTGGTTTTTCAACACTAACACAAGTGCGAAAAGTGGTTTTTCAACATTATCACAAGTGCAAAAAGTGTTTTTTCCACACTAATACAAGTGCAAAAGTGGTTTCCTGCACCAACACAAGTGCAAAAAGTGGTTTTTCAACACTAGCACAAGTGCGAAAAGTGGTTTTTCAACACTATCATAAGTGCAAAAAGTGTTTTTTCCACACTAATACAAGTGCAAAAGTGGTTTCCCGCACCAACACAAGTGCGAAAAGTGGATTTTCAACACTAACACAAGTGCGAAAAGTGGGTTTTCAACACTAACACAAGTGCGAAAAGTGGTTTTTCAACACTAACACAAGTGCGAAAAGTGGTTTTTCAACACTAACACAAGTGTGAAAAGTGGTTTTTCAACACTAACACAAGTGCGAAAAGTGGATTTTCCACACTAATACAAGTGCAAAAGTGGTTTCCTGCACCAACACAAGTGCGAAAAGTGGTTTTTCAACACTAACACAAGTGCAAAAGTGGTTTCCTGCACCAACACAAGTGCAAAAAGTGGTTTTTCAACACTAGCACAAGTGCGAAAAGTGGTTTTTCAACACTATCACAAGTGCAAAAAGTGTTTTTTCCACACTAATACAAGTGCAAAAGTGGTTTCCTGCACCAACACAAGTGCGAAAAGTGGTTTTTCAACACTAACACAAGTGCGAAAAGTGGTTTTTCAACACTAACACATGTGCGAAAAGTGGTTTTTCCACACTAATACAAGTGCAAAAGTGGTTTCCTCCACCAACACAAGTGCGAAAAGTGGTTTTTCAACACTAACACAAGTGCGAAAAGTGTTTTTTCCACACTAATACAAGTGCAAAAGTGGTTTCCTGCACCAACACAAGTGCGAAAAGTGGTTTTTCAACACTAACACAAGTGCGAAAAGTGGTTTTTCAACACTAACACATGTGCGAAAAGTGGTTTTTCCACACTAATACAAGTGCAAAAGTGGTTTCCTGCACCAACACAAGTGCGAAAAGTGGTTTTTCAACACTAACACAAGTGCGAAAAGTGGTTTTTCAACACTATCACAAGTGCAAAAAGTGTTTTTTCCACACTAATACAAGTGCAAAAGTGGTTTCCTGCACCAACACAAGTGCGAAAAGTGGTTTTTCAACACTAACACAAGTGCGAAAAGTGGTTTTTCAACACTATCACAAGTGCAAAAAGTGTTTTTTCCACACTAATACAAGTGCAAAAGTGGTTTCCTGCACCAACACAAGTGCAAAAAGTGGTTTTTCAACACTAACACAAGTGCGAAAAGTGGTTTTTCAACACTATCACAAGTGCAAAAAGTGTTTTTTCCACACTAATACAAGTGCAAAAATGGTTTCCTGCACCAACACAAGTGCGAAAAGTGGTTTTTCAACACTAACACAAGTGCGAAAAGTGGTTTTTCCACACTAATACAAGTGCAAAAGTGGTTTCCTGCACCAACACAAGTGCGAAAAGTGATTTTTCAACACTAACACAATTGCGAAAAGTGGTTTCCTTCACTAACACAAGTGCGAAAAGTGGTTTTTCAACACTAACACAAATGCGAAAAGGGGTTTTTCAACACTAACACACGTGCGAAAAGTGGTTTTTCCACACTAATACAAGTGCAAAAGTGGTTTCCTGCACCAACACAAGTGCGAAAAGTGGTTTTTCAACACTAACACAAGTGCAAAAAGTGTTTTTTCAACACTATCACAAGTGCAAAAAGTGTTTTTTCCACACTAATACAAGTGCAAAAATGGTTTCCTGCACCAACACAAGTGCGAAAAGTGGTTTCCTTCACTAACACAGTGCGAAAAGTGGTTTTTGAACACTAACACAAGTGCGAAAAGTGGTTTTTCAACACTAACACAAGTGCGAAAAGTGGTTTTTCCACACTAATACAAGTGCAAAAGTGGTTTCCTGCACCAACACAAGTGCGAAAAGTGGTTTTTCAACACTAACACAAGTGCGAAAAGTGGTTTTTCAACACTATCACAAGTGCAAAAAGTGTTTTTTCCACACTAATACAAGTGCAAAAGTGGTTTCCTGCACCAACTCAAGTGCGCAAAGTGGTTTTTCAACACTAACACAAGTGCGAAAAGTGATTTTTCAACACTATCACAAGTGCAAAAGTGTTTTTTTCCACACTAATACAAGTGCAAAAGTGGTTTCCTGCACCAACACAAGTGGGAAAAGTGGTTTTCAACACTAAAACAAGTGCGAAACGTGTTTTTTCCACACTAATACAAGTGCAAAAGTGGTTTCCTGCACCAACACAAGTGCGAAAAGTGGTTTTTCAACACTAACACAAGTGCGAAAAGTGGTTTTTCAACACTATCACAAGTGCAAAAAGTGTTTTTTCCACACTAATACAAGTGCAAAAGTGGTTTCCTGCACCAACAAAAGTGCAAAAAGTGGTTTTTCAACACTAACACAAGTGCGAAAAGTGGTTTTTCAACACTATCACAAGTGCAAAAAGTGTTTTTTCCACACTAATACAAGTGCAAAAGTGGTTTCCTGCACCAACACAAGTGCGAAAAGTGGTTTTTCAACACTAACACAAGTGCGAAAAGTGGTTTTTCAACACTAACACAAGTGCGAAAAGTGGTTTTTCCACAATAACACAAGTGCGAAAAGTGGTTTTTCCACACTAATACAAGTGCAAAAGTGGTTTCCTGCACCAACACAAGTGCGAAAAGTGGTTTTTCAACACTATCACAAGTGCAAAAAGTGTTTTTTCCACACTAATACAAGTGCAAAAGTGGTTTCCTGCACCAACACAAGTGCAAAAAGTGGTTTTTCAACACTAACGCAAGTGCGAAAAGTGGTTTTTCAACACTAACACAAGTGCGAAAAGTGGTTTTTCCACACTAATACAAGTGCAAAAGTGGTTTCCTGCACCAACACAAGTGCGAAAAGTGCTTTTTCAACACTAACGCAAGTGCGAAAAGTGGTTTTTCAACACTATCACAAGTGCAAAAAGTGTTTTTTCCACACTAATACAAGTGCAAAAGTGGTTTCCTGCACCAACACAAGTGCAAAAAGTGGTTTTTCAACACTAGCACAAGTGCGAAAAGTGGTTTTTCAACACTATCACAAGTGCAAAAAGTGTTTTTTCCACACTAATACAAGTGCAAAAGTGGTTTCCTGCACCAACTCAAGTGCGAAAAGTGGTTTTTCAACACTAACACAAGTGCGAAAAGTGATTTTTCAACACTATCACAAGTGCAAAAGTGTTTTTTCCACACTAATACAAATGCAAAAGTGGTTTCCTGCACCAACACAAGTGGGAAAAGTGGTTTTCAACACTAAAACAAGTGCAAAAAGTGTTTTTTCCACACTAATGCAAGTGCAAAAGTGGTTTCCTGCACCAACACAAGTGCGAAAAGTGGTTTTTCAACACTAACACAAGTGCGAAAAGTGGTTTTTCAACACTAACACATGTGCGAAAAGTGGTTTTTCCACACTAATACAAGTGCAAAAGTGGTTTCCTGCACCAACACAAGTGCGAAAAGTGGTTTTCAACACTAACACAAGTGCGAAAAGTGGTTTTTCAACACTATCACAAGTGCAAAAAGTGTTTTTTCCACACTAATACAAGTGCAAAAGTGGTTTCCTGCACCAACACAAGTGCAAAAAGTGGTTTTTCAACACCAGCACAAGTGCGAAAAGTGGTTTTTCAACACTATCACAAGTGCAAAAAGTGTTTTTTCCACACTAATACAAGTGCAAAAGTGGTTTCCCGCACCAACACAAGTGCGAAAAGTGGATTTTCAACACTAACACAAGTGCGAAAAGTGGGTTTTCAACACTAACACAAGTGCGAAAAGTGGTTTTTCAACACTAACACAAGTGCGAAAAGTGGTTTTTCAACACTAACACAAGTGTGAAAAGTGGTTTTTCAACACTAACACAAGTGCGAAAAGTGGATTTTCCACACTAATACAAGTGCAAAAGTGGTTTCCTGCACCAACACAAGTGCGAAAAGTGGTTTTTCAACACTAACACAAGTGCAAAAAGTGTTTTTTCCACACTAATACAAGTGCAAAAGTGGTTTCCTGCACCAACACAAGTGCGAAAAGTGGTTTTTCAACACTAACACAAGTGCGAAAAGTGGTTTTTCAACACTAACACATGTGCGAAAAGTGGTTTTTCCACACTAATACAAGTGCAAAAGTGGTTTCCTGCACCAACACAAGTGCGAAAAGTGGTTTTTCAACACTAACACAAGTGCGAAAAGTGGTTTTTCAACACTATCACAAGTGCAAAAAGTGTTTTTTCCACACTAATACAAGTGCAAAAGTGGTTTCCTGCACCGACACAAGTGCAAAAAGTGGTTTTTCAACACTAGCACAAGTGCGAAAAGTGGTTTTTCAACACTATCACAAGTGCAAAAAGTGTTTTTTCCACACTAATACAAGTGCAAAAGTGGTTTCCTGCACCAACACAAGTGGGAAAAGTGGTTTTCAACACTAACGCAAGTGCGAAAAGTGGTTTTTCAACACTATCACAAGTGCAAAAAGTGTTTTTTCCACACTAATACAAGTGCAAAAGTGGTTTCCTGCACCAACACAAGTGCGAAAAGTGGTTTTTCAACACTAACACAAGTGCGAAAAGTGGTTTTTCAACACTAACATATGTGCGAAAAGTGGTTTTCCCACACTAATACAAGGGCAAAAGTGGTTTCCTGCACCAACACAAGTGCAAAAAGTGGTTTTTCAACACTAACACAAGTGCGAAAAGTGGTTTTTCAACACTATCACAAGTGCAAAAAGTGTTTTTTCCACACTAATACAAGTGCAAAAGTGGTTTCCTGCACCAACACAAGTGCAAAAAGTGGTTTTTCAACACTAACACAAGTGCGAAAAGTGGTTTTTCAACACTATCACAAGTGCAAAAAGTGTTTTTTCCACACTAATACAAGTGCAAAAGTGGTTTCCTGCACCAACACAAGTGCGAAAAGTGGTTTTTCAACACTAACACAAGTGTGAAAAGTGGTTTTTCAACACTAACACAAGTGCGAAAAGTGGTTTTTTCACACTAACACAAGTGCGAAAAGTGGTTTTTCCACACTAATACAAGTGCAAAAGTGGTTTCCTGCACCAACACCAGTGCGAAAAGTGGTTTTTCAACACTATCACAAGTGCAAAAAGTGTTTTTTCCACACTAATACAAGTGCAAAAGTGGTTTCCTGCACCAACACAAGTGCGAAAAGTGCTTTTTCAACACTAACGCAAGTGCGAAAAGTGGTTTTTCAACACTAACACAAGTGCGAAAAGTGGTTTTTCCACACTAATACAAGTGCAAAAGTGGTTTCCTGCACCAACACAAGTGCGAAAAGTGCTTTTTCAACACTAACGCAAGTGCGAAAAGTGGTTTTTCAACACTATCACAAGTGCAAAAAGTGTTTTTTCCACACTAATACAAGTGCAAAAGTGGTTTCCTGCACCAACACAAGTGCAAAAAGTGGTTTTTCAACACTAGCACAAGTGCGAAAAGTGGTTTTTCAACACTATCACAAGTGCAAAAAGTGTTTTTTCCACACTAATACAAGTGCAAAAGTGGTTTCCCGCACCAACACAAGTGCGAAAAGTGGATTTTCAACACTAACACAAGTGCGAAAAGTGGGTTTTCAACACTAACACAAGTGCGAAAAGTGTTTTTTCAACACTAACACAAGTGTGAAAAGTGTTTTTTCCACACTAATACAAGTGCAAAAGTGGTTTCCTGCACCAACACAAGTGCGAAAAGTGGTTTTTCAACACTATCACAAGTGCAAAAAGTGTTTTTTCCACACTAATACAAGTGCAAAAGTGGTTTCCTGCACCAACACAAGTGGGAAAAGTGGTTTTCAACACTAACACAAGTGCGAAAAGTGGTTTTTCAACACTATCACAAGTGCAAAAAGTGTTTTTTCCACACTAATACAAGTGCAAAAGTGGTTTCCTGCACCAACACAAGTGCGAAAAGTGGTTTTTCAACACTAACACAAGTGCGAAAAGTGGTTTTTCAACACTAACATATGTGCGAAAAGTGGTTTTCCCACACTAATACAAGTGCAAAAGTGGTTTCCTGCACCAACACAAGTGCGAAAAGTGGTTTTTCAACACTAACACAAGTGCGAAAAGTGGTTTTTCAACACTATCACAAGTGCAAAAAGTGTTTTTTCCACACTAATACAAGTGCAAAAGTGGTTTCCTGCACCAACACAAGTGCAAAAAGTGGTTTTTCAACACTAACACAAGTGCGAAAAGTGGTTTTTCAACACTATCACAAGTGCAAAAAGTGTTTTTTCCACACTAATACAAGTGCAAAAGTGGTTTCCTGCACCAACACAAGTGCGAAAAGTGGTTTTTCAACACTAACACAAGTGCGAAAAGTGGTTTTTCAACACTAACACAAGTGCGAAAAGTGGTTTTTCCACACTATCACAAGTGCGAAAAGTGGTTTTTCCACACTAATACAAGTGCAAAAGTGGTTTCCTGCACCAACACAAGTGCGAAAAGTGGTTTTTCAACACTATCACAAGTGCAAAAAGTGTTTTTTCCACACTAATACAAGTGCAAAAGTGGTTTCCTGCACCAACACAAGTGCGAAAAGTGGTTTTTCAACACTAACGCAAGTGCGAAAAGTGGTTTTTCAACACTAACACAAGTGCGAAAAGTGGTTTTTCCACACTAATACAAGTGCAAAAGTGGTTTCCTGCACCAACACAAGTGCGAAAAGTGCTTTTTCAACACTAACGCAAGTGCGAAAAGTGGTTTTTCAACACTATCACAAGTGCAAAAAGTGTTTTTTCCACACTAATACAAGTGCAAAAGTGGTTTCCTGCACCAACACAAGTGCAAAAAGTGGTTTTTCAACACTAGCACAAGTGCGAAAAGTGGTTTTTCAACACTATCACAAGTGCAAAAAGTGTTTTTTCCACACTAATACAAGTGCAAAAGTGGTTTCCTGCACCAACTCAAGTGCGAAAAGTGGTTTTTCAACACTAACACAAGTGCGAAAAGTGATTTTTCAACACTATCACAAGTGCAAAAGTGTTTTTTCCACACTAATACAAGTGCAAAAGTGGTTTCCTGCACCAACACAAGTGGGAAAAGTGGTTTTCAACACTAAAACAAGTGCGAAAAGTGTTTTTTCCACACTAATACAAGTGCAAAAGTGGTTTCCTGCACCAACACAAGTGCGAAAAGTGGTTTTTCAACACTAACATATGTGCGAAAAGTGGTTTTCCCACACTAATACAAGGGCAAAAGTGGTTTCCTGCACCAACACAAGTGCGAAAAGTGGTTTTTCAACACTAACACAAGTGCGAAAAGTGGTTTTTCAACACTATCACAAGTGCAAAAAGTGTTTTTTCCACACTAATACAAGTGCAAAAGTGGTTTCCTGCACCAACACAAGTGCAAAAAGTGGTTTTTCAACACTAACACAAGTGCGAAAAGTGGTTTTTCAACACTATCACAAGTGCAAAAAGTGTTTTTTCCACACTAATACAAGTGCAAAAGTGGTTTCCTGCACCAACACAAGTGCGAAAAGTGGTTTTTCAACACTAACACAAATGCGAAAAGTGGTTTTTCAACACGAACACAAGTGCGAAAAGTGGTTTTTCCACACTAACACAAGTGCGAAAAGTGGTTTTTCCACACTAATACAAGTGCAAAAGTGGTTTCCTGCAACAACACAAGTGCGAAAAGTGGTTTTTCAACACTATCACAAGTGCAAAAAGTGTTTTTTCCACACTAATACAAGTGCAAAAGTGGTTTCCTGCACCAACACAAGTGCGAAAAGTGCTTTTTCAACACTAACGCAAGTGCTAAAAGTGGTTTTTCAACACTAACACAAGTGCGAAAAGTGGTTTCCTGCACCAACACAAGTGCGAAAAGTGCTTTTTCAACACTAACGCAAGTGCGAAAAGTGGTTTTTCAACACTATCACAAGTGCAAAAAGTGTTTTTTCCACACTAATACAAGTGCAAAAGTGGTTTCCTGCACCAACACAAGTGCAAAAAGTGGTTTTTCAACACTAGCACAAGTGCGAAAAGTGGTTTTTCAACACTATCACAAGTGCAAAAAGTGTTTTTTCCACACTAATACAAGTGCAAAAGTGGTTTCCCGCACCAACACAAGTGCGAAAAGTGGATTTTCAACACTAACACAAATGCGAAAAGTGGGTTTTCAACACTAACACAAGTGCGAAAAGTGGTTTTTCAACACTAACACAAGTGCGAAAAGTGTTTTTTCCACACTAATACAAGTGCAAAAGTGGTTTCCTGCACCAACACAAGTGCGAAAAGTGGTTTTTCAACACTATCACAAGTGCAAAAAGTGTTTTTTCCACACTAATACAAGTGCAAAAGTGGTTTCCTGCACCAACACAAGTGGGAAAAGTGGTTTTCAACACTAACACAAGTGCGAAAAGTGGTTTTTCAACACTATCACAAGTGCAAAAAGTGTTTTTTCCACACTAATACAAGTGCAAAAGTGGTTTCCTGCACCAACACAAGTGCGAAAAGTGGTTTTTCAACACTAACACAAGTGCGAAAAGTGGTTTTTCAACACTAACATATGTGCGAAAAGTGGTTTTCCCACACTAATACAAGTGCAAAAGTGGTTTCCTGCACCAACACAAGTGCGAAAAGTGGTTTTTCAACACTAACACAAGTGCGAAAAGTGGTTTTTCAACACTATCACAAGTGCAAAAAGTGTTTTTTCCACACTAATACAAGTGCAAAAGTGGTTTCCTGCACCAACACAAGTGCAAAAAGTGATTTTTCAACACTAACACAAGTGCGAAAAGTGGTTTTTCAACACTATCACAAGTGCGAAAAGTGGTTTTTCCACACTAATACAAGTGCAAAAGTGGTTTCCTGCACCAACACAAGTGCGAAAAGTGCTTTTTCAACACTAACGCAAGTGCGAAAAGTGGTTTTTCAACACTAACACAAGTGCGAAAAGTGGTTTTTCCACACTAATACAAGTGCAAAAGTGGTTTCCTGCACCAACACAAGTGCGAAAAGTGCTTTTTCAACACTAACGCAAGTGCGAAAAGTGGTTTTTCAACACTATCACAAGTGCAAAAAGTGTTTTTTCCACACTAATACAAGTGCAAAAGTGGTTTCCTGCACCAACACAAGTGCAAAAAGTGGTTTTTCAACACTAGCACAAGTGCGAAAAGTGGTTTTTCAACACTATCACAAGTGCAAAAAGTGTTTTTTCCACACTAATACAAGTGCAAAAGTGGTTTCCTGCACCAACTCAAGTGCGAAAAGTGGTTTTTCAACACTAACACAAGTGCGAAAAGTGATTTTTCAACACTATCACAAGTGCAAAAGTGTTTTTTCCACACTAATACAAGTGCAAAAGTGGTTTCCTGCACCAACACAAGTGGGAAAAGTGGTTTTCAACACTAAAACAAGTGCGAAAAGTGTTTTTTCCACACTAATACAAGTGCAAAAGTGGTTTCCTGCACCAACACAAGTGCGAAAAGTGGTTTTTCAACACTAACATATGTGCGAAAAGTGGTTTTCCCACACTAATACAAGGGCAAAAGTGGTTTCCTGCACCAACACAAGTGCGAAAAGTGGTTTTTCAACACTAACACAAGTGCGAAAAGTGGTTTTTCAACACTATCACAAGTGCAAAAAGTGTTTTTTCCACACTAATACAAGTGCAAAAGTGGTTTCCTGCACCAACACAAGTGCAAAAAGTGGTTTTTCAACACTAACACAAGTGCGAAAAGTGGTTTTTCAACACTATCACAAGTGCAAAAAGTGTTTTTTCCACACTAATACAAGTGCAAAAGTGGTTTCCTGCACCAACACAAGTGCGAAAAGTGGTTTTTCAACACTAACACAAATGCGAAAAGTGGTTTTTCAACACTAACACAAGTGCGAAAAGTGGTTTTTCCACACTAACACAAGTGCGAAAAGTGGTTTTTCCACACTAATACAAGTGCAAAAGTGGTTTCCTGCAACAACACAAGTGCGAAAAGTGGTTTTTCAACACTATCACAAGTGCAAAAAGTGGTTTTTCAACACTATCACAAGTGCAAAAAGTGTTTTTTCCACACTAATACAAGTGCAAAAGTGGTTTCCTGCACCAACACAAGTGCAAAAAGTGGTTTTTCAACACTAACACAAGTGCGAAAAGTGGTTTTTCAACACTATCACAAGTGCAAAAAGTGTTTTTTCCACACTAATACAAGTGCAAAAGTGGTTTCCTGCACTAACACAAGTGCGAAAAGTGGTTTCCTGCACCAACACAAGTGCGAAAAGTGCTTTTTCAACACTAACGCAAGTGCGAAAAGTGGTTTTTCAACACTATCACAAGTGCAAAAAGTGTTTTTTCCACACTAATACAAGTGCAAAAGTGGTTTCCTGCACCAACACAAGTGCAAAAAGTGGTTTTTCAACACTAGCACAAGTGCGAAAAGTGGTTTTTCAACACTATCACAAGTGCAAAAAGTGCTTTTTCCACACTAATACAAGTGCAAAAGTGGTTTCCCGCACCAACACAAGTGCGAAAAGTGGATTTTCAACACTAACACAAATGCGAAAAGTGGGTTTTCAACACTAACACAAGTGCGAAAAGTGGTTTTTCAACACTAACACAAGTGCGAAAAGTGTTTTTTCCACACTAATACAAGTGCAAAAGTGGTTTCCTGCACCAACACAAGTGCGAAAAGTGGTTTTTCAACACTATCACAAGTGCAAAAAGTGTTTTTTCCACACTAATACAAGTGCAAAAGTGGTTTCCTGCCCCAACACAAGTGGGAAAAGTGGTTTTCAACACTAACACAAGTGCGAAAAGTGGTTTTTCAACACTATCACAAGTGCAAAAAGTGTTTTTTCCACACTAATACAAGTGCAAAAGTGGTTTCCTGCACCAACACAAGTGCGAAAAGTGGTTTTTCAACACTAACACAAGTGCGAAAAGTGGTTTTTCAACACTAACATATGTGCGAAAAGTGGTTTTCCCACACTAATACAAGTGCAAAAGTGGTTTCCTGCACCAACACAAGTGCGAAAAGTGGTTTTTCAACACTAACACAAGTGCGAAAAGTGGTTTTTCAACACTATCACAAGTGCAAAAAGTGTTTTTTCCACACTAATACAAGTGCAAAAGTGGTTTCCTGCACCAACACAAGTGCAAAAAGTGGTTTTTCAACACTAACACAAGTGCGAAAAGTGGTTTTTCAACACTATCACAAGTGCAAAAAGTGTTTTTTCCACACTAATACAAGTGCAAAAGTGGTTTCCTGCACCAACACAAGTGCGAAAAGTGGTTTTTCAACACTAACACAAGTGCGAAAAGTGGTTTTTCAACACTAACACAAGTGCGAAAAGTGGTTTTTCCACACTAACACAAGTGCGAAAAGTGGTTTTTCCACACTAATACAAGTGCAAAAGTGGTTTCCTGCAACAACACAAGTGCGAAAAGTGGTTTTTCAACACTATCACAAGTGCAAAAAGTGTTTTTTCCACACTAATACAAGTGCAAAAGTGGTTTCCTGCACCAACACAAGTGCGAAAAGTGCTTTTTCAACACTAACGCAAGTGCGAAAAGTGGTTTTTCAACACTATCACAAGTGCAAAAAGTGTTTTTTCCACACTAATACAAGTGCAAAAGTGGTTTCCTGCACCAACACAAGTGCAAAAAGTGGTTTTTCAACACTAGCACAAGTGCGAAAAGTGGTTTTTCAACACTATCACAAGTGCAAAAAGTGTTTTTTCCACACTAATACAAGTGCAAAAGTGGTTTCCTGCACCAACTCAAGTGCGAAAAGTGGTTTTTCAACACTAACACAAGTGCGAAAAGTGATTTTTCAACACTATCACAAGTGCAAAAGTGTTTTTTCCACACTAATACAAGTGCAAAAGTGGTTTCCTGCACCAACACAAGTGGGAAAAGTGGTTTTCAACACTAACACAAGTGCGAAAAGTGTTTTTTCCACACTAATACAAGTGCAAAAGTGGTTTCCTGCACCAACACAAGTGCGAAAAGTGGTTTTTCAACACTAACACAAGTGCGAAAAGTGGTTTTTCAACACTATCACAAGTGCAAAAAGTTTTTTTTCCACACTAATACAAGTGCAAAAGTGGTTTCCTGCACCAACACAAGTGCAAAAAGTGGTTTTTCAACACTAGCACAAGTGCGAAAAGTGGTTTTTCAACACTATCACAAGTGCAAAAAGTGTTTTTTCCACACTAATACAAGTGCAAAAGTGGTTTCCCGCACCAACACAAGTGCGAAAAGTGGATTTTCAACACTAACACAAGTGCGAAAAGTGGTTTTTCAACACTAACACAAGTGCGAAAAGTGCTTTTTCCACACTAATACAAGTGCAAAAGTGGTTTCCTGCACCAACACAAGTGCGAAAAGTGGTTTTTCAACACTAACACAAGTGCGAAAAGTGGTTTTTCAACACTAACACATGTGCGAAAAGTGGTTTTTCCACACTAATACAAGTGCAAAAGTGGTTTCCTGCACCAACACAAGTGCGAAAAGTGGTTTTTCAACACTAACACAAGTGCGAAAAGTGGTTTTTCAACACTATCACAAGTGCAAAAAGTGTTTTTTCCACACTAATACAAGTGCAAAAGTGGTTTCCTGCACCAACACAAGTGCAAAAAGTGGTTTTTCAACACTAGCACAAGTGCGAAAAGTGGTTTTTCAACACTATCACAAGTGCAAAAAGTGTTTTTTCCACACTAATACAAGTGCAAAAGTGGTTTCCTGCACCAACACAAGTGGGAAAAGTGGTTTTCAACACTAACACAAGTGCGAAAAGTGGTTTTTCAACACTATCACAAGTGCAAAAAGTGTTTTTTCCACACTAATACAAGTGCAAAAGTGGTTTCCTGCACCAACACAAGTGCGAAAAGTGGTTTTTCAACACTAACACAAGTGCGAAAAGTGGTTTTTCAACACTAACATATGTGCGAAAAGTGGTTTTCCCACACTAATACAAGGGCAAAAGTGGTTTCCTGCACCAACACAAGTGCGAAAAGTGGTTTTTCAACACTAACACAAGTGCGAAAAGTGGTTTTTCAACACTATCACAAGTGCAAAAAGTGTTTTTTCCACACTAATATAAGTGCAAAAGTGGTTTCCTGCACCAACACAAGTGCAAAAAGTGGTTTTTCCACACTAACACAAGTGCGAAAAGTGGTTTTTCAACACTATCACAAGTGCAAAAAGTGTTTTTTCCACACTAATACAAGTGCAAAAGTGGTTTCCTGCACCAACACAAGTGCGAAAAGTGGTTTTTCAACACTAACACAAGTGCAAAAAGTGGTTTTTCAACACTAACACAAGTGCGAAAAGTGGTTTTTCCACACTAACACAAGTGCGAAAAGTGGTTTTTCCACACTAATACAAGTGCAAAAGTGGTTTCCTGCACCAACACAAGTGCGAAAAGTGGTTTTTCAACACTATCACAAGTGCAAAAAGTGTTTTTTCCACACTAATACAAGTGCAAAAGTGGTTTCCTGCACCAACACAAGTGCGAAAAGTGCTTTTTCAACACTAACGCAAGTGCAAAAAGTGGTTTTTCAACACTAACACATGTGCGAAAAGTGGTTTTTCCACACTAATACAAGTGCAAAAGTGGTTTCCTGCACCAACACAAGTGCGAAAAGTGGTTTTTCAACACTAACACAAGTGCGAAAAGTGGTTTTTCAACACTATCACAAGTGCAAAAAGTGTTTTTTCCACACTAATACAAGTGCAAAAGTGGTTTCCTGCACCAACACACGTGCAAAAAGTGGTTTTTCAACACTAGCACAAGTGCGAAAAGTGGTTTTTCAACACTATCACAAGTGCAAAAAGTGTTTTTTCCACACTAATACAAGTGCAAAAGTGGTTTCCTGCACCAACACAAGTGGGAAAAGTGGTTTTCAACACTAACACAAGTGCGAAAAGTGGTTTTTCAACACTATCACAAGTGCAAAAAGTGTTTTTTCCACACTAATACAAGTGCAAAAGTGGTTTCCTGCACCAACACAAGTGCGAAAAGTGGTTTTTCAACACTAACACAAGTGCGAAAAGTGGTTTTTCAACACTAACATAAGTGCGAAAAGTGGTTTTTCCACACTAACACAAGTGCGAAAAGTGGTTTTTCAACACTAATACAAGTGCAAAAGTGGTTTCCTGCACCAACACAAGTGCGAAAAGTGGTTTTTCAACACTATCACAAGTGCAAAAAGTGTTTTTTCCACACTAATACAAGTGCAAAAGTGGTTTCCTGCACCAACACAAGTGCGAAAAGTGGTTTTTCAACACTAACACAAGTGCGAAAAGTGGTTTTTCAACACTATCACAAGTGCAAAAAGTGTTTTTTCCACACTAATACAAGTGCAAAAGTGGTTTCCTGCACCAACACAAGTGCAAAAAGTGGTTTTTCAACACTAGCACAAGTGCGAAAAGTGGTTTTTCAACACTATCACAAGTGCAAAAAGTGTTTTTTCCACACTAATACAAGTGCAAAAGTGGTTTCCTGCACCAACACAAGTGGGAAAAGTGGTTTTTCAACACTAACACAAGTGGGAAAAGTGGTTTTTCAACACTAACGCAAGTGCAAAAAGTGTTTTTTCCACACTAATACAAGTGCAAAAGTGGTTTCCTGCACCAACACAAGTGCGAAAAGTGGTTTTTCAACACTAACACAAATGCGAAAAGTGGTTTTTCAACACTAACACAAGTGCGAAAAGTGGTTTTTCCACACTAACACAAGTGCGAAAAGTGGTTTTTCCACACTAATACAAGTGCAAAAGTGGTTTCCTGCAACAACACAAGTGCGAAAAGTGGTTTTTCAACACTATCACAAGTGCAAAAAGTGTTTTTTCCACACTAATACAAGTGCAAAAGTGGTTTCCTGCACCAACACAAGTGCGAAAAGTGGTTTTTCAACACTAACACAAGTGCGAAAAGTGGTTTTTCAACACTAACACATGTGCGAAAAGTGGTTTTTCCACACTAATACAAGTGCAAAAGTGGTTTCCTGCACCAACACAAGTGCGAAAAGTGGTTTTTCAACACTAACACAAGTGCGAAAAGTGGTTTTTCAACACTATCACAAGTGCAAAAAGTGTTTTTTCCACACTAATACAAGTGCAAAAGTGGTTTCCTGCACCAACACAAGTGCAAAAAGTGGTTTTTCAACACTAGCACAAGTGCGAAAAGTGGTTTTTCAACACTATCACAAGTGCAAAAAGTGTTTTTTCCACACTAATACAAGTGCAAAAGTGGTTTCCTGCACCAACACAAGTGGGAAAAGTGGTTTTCAACACTAACACAAGTGCGAAAAGTGGTTTTTCAACACTATCACAAGTGCAAAAAGTGTTTTTTCCACACTAATACAAGTGCAAAAGTGGTTTCCTGCACCAACACAAGTGCGAAAAGTGGTTTTTCAACACTAACACAAGTGCGAAAAGTGGTTTTTCAACACTAACATATGTGCGAAAAGTGGTTTTCCCACACTAATACAAGGGCAAAAGTGGTTTCCTGCACCAACACAAGTGCGAAAAGTGGTTTTTCAACACTAACACAAGTGCGAAAAGTGGTTTTTCAACACTATCACAAGTGCAAAAAGTGTTTTTTCCACACTAATATAAGTGCAAAAGTGGTTTCCTGCACCAACACAAGTGCAAAAAGTGGTTTTTCCACACTAACACAAGTGCGAAAAGTGGTTTTTCAACACTATCACAAGTGCAAAAAGTGTTTTTTCCACACTAATACAAGTGCAAAAGTGGTTTCCTGCACCAACACAAGTGCGAAAAGTGGTTTTTCAACACTAACACAAGTGCAAAAAGTGGTTTTTCAACACTAACACAAGTGCGAAAAGTGGTTTTTCCACACTAACACAAGTGCGAAAAGTGGTTTTTCCACACTAATACAAGTGCAAAAGTGGTTTCCTGCACCAACACAAGTGCGAAAAGTGGTTTTTCAACACTATCACAAGTGCAAAAAGTGTTTTTTCCACACTAATACAAGTGCAAAAGTGGTTTCCTGCACCAACACAAGTGCGAAAAGTGCTTTTTCAACACTAACGCAAGTGCAAAAAGTGGTTTTTCAACACTAACACATGTGCGAAAAGTGGTTTTTCCACACTAATACAAGTGCAAAAGTGGTTTCCTGCACCAACACAAGTGCGAAAAGTGGTTTTTCAACACTAACACAAGTGCGAAAAGTGGTTTTTCAACACTATCACAAGTGCAAAAAGTGTTTTTTCCACACTAATACAAGTGCAAAAGTGGTTTCCTGCACCAACACACGTGCAAAAAGTGGTTTTTCAACACTAGCACAAGTGCGAAAAGTGGTTTTTCAACACTATCACAAGTGCAAAAAGTGTTTTTTCCACACTAATACAAGTGCAAAAGTGGTTTCCTGCACCAACACAAGTGGGAAAAGTGGTTTTCAACACTAACACAAGTGCGAAAAGTGGTTTTTCAACACTATCACAAGTGCAAAAAGTGTTTTTTCCACACTAATACAAGTGCAAAAGTGGTTTCCTGCACCAACACAAGTGCGAAAAGTGGTTTTTCAACACTAACACAAGTGCGAAAAGTGGTTTTTCAACACTAACATAAGTGCGAAAAGTGGTTTTTCCACACTAACACAAGTGCGAAAAGTGGTTTTTCAACACTAATACAAGTGCAAAAGTGGTTTCCTGCACCAACACAAGTGCGAAAAGTGGTTTTTCAACACTATCACAAGTGCAAAAAGTGTTTTTTCCACACTAATACAAGTGCAAAAGTGGTTTCCTGCACCAACACAAGTGCGAAAAGTGCTTTTTCAACACTAACACAAGTGCGAAAAGTGGTTTTCCCACACTAATACAAGTGCAAAAGTGGTTTCCTGCACCAACACAAGTGCGAAAAGTGGTTTTTCAACACTAACACAAGTGCGAAAAGTGGTTTTTCAACACTATCACAAGTGCAAAAAGTGTTTTTTCCACACTAATACAAGTGCAAAAGTGGTTTCCTGCACCAACACAAGTGCAAAAAGTGGTTTTTCAACACTAGCACAAGTGCGAAAAGTGGTTTTTCAACACTATCACAAGTGCAAAAAGTGTTTTTTCCACACTAATACAAGTGCAAAAGTGGTTTCCTGCACCAACACAAGTGGGAAAAGTGGTTTTTCAACACTAACACAAGTGGGAAAAGTGGTTTTTCAACACTAACGCAAGTGCAAAAAGTGTTTTTTCCACACTAATACAAGTGCAAAAGTGGTTTCCTGCACCAACACAAGTGCGAAAAGTGGTTTTTCAACACTAACACAAATGCGAAAAGTGGTTTTTCAACACTAACACAAGTGCGAAAAGTGGTTTTTCCACACTAACACAAGTGCGAAAAGTGGTTTTTCCACACTAATACAAGTGCAAAAGTGGTTTCCTGCAACAACACAAGTGCGAAAAGTGGTTTTTCAACACTATCACAAGTGCAAAAAGTGTTTTTTCCACACTAATACAAGTGCAAAAGTGGTTTCCTGCACCAACACAAGTGCGAAAAGTGCTTTTTCAACACTAACGCAAGTGCTAAAAGTGGTTTTTCAACACTAACACAAGTGCGAAAAGTGGTTTCCTGCACCAACACAAGTGCGAAAAGTGCTTTTTCAACACTAACGCAAGTGCGAAAAGTGGTTTTTCAACACTATCACAAGTACAAAAAGTGTTTTTTCCACACTAATACAAGTGCAAAAGTGGTTTCCTGCACCAACACAAGTGCAAAAAGTGGTTTTTCAACACTAGCACAAGTGCGAAAAGTGGTTTTTCAACACTATCACAAGTGCAAAAAGTGTTTTTTCCACACTAATACAAGTGCAAAAGTGGTTTCCCGCACCAACACAAGTGCGAAAAGTGGATTTTCAACACTAACACAAATGCGAAAAGTGGGTTTTCAACACTAACACAAGTGCGAAAAGTGGTTTTTCAACACTAACACAAGTGCGAAAAGTGTTTTTTCCACACTAATACAAGTGCAAAAGTGGTTTCCTGCACCAACACAAGTGCGAAAAGTGGTTTTTCAACACTATCACAAGTGCAAAAAGTGTTTTTTCCACACTAATACAAGTGCAAAAGTGGTTTCCTGCACCAACACAAGTGGGAAAAGTGGTTTTCAACACTAACACAAGTGCGAAAAGTGGTTTTTCAACACTATCACAAGTGCAAAAAGTGTTTTTTCCACACTAATACAAGTGCAAAAGTGGTTTCCTGCACCAACACAAGTGCGAAAAGTGGTTTTTCAACACTAACACAAGTGCGAAAAGTGGTTTTTCAACACTAACATATGTGCGAAAAGTGGTTTTCCCACACTAATACAAGTGCAAAAGTGGTTTCCTGCACCAACACAAGTGCGAAAAGTGGTTTTTCAACACTAACACAAGTGCGAAAAGTGGTTTTTCAACACTATCACAAGTGCAAAAAGTGTTTTTTCCACACTAATACAAGTGCAAAAGTGGTTTCCTGCACCAACACAAGTGCAAAAAGTGGTTTTTCAACACTAACACAAGTGCGAAAAGTGGTTTTTCAACACTATCACAAGTGCAAAAAGTGTTTTTTCCACACTAATACAAGTGCAAAAGTGGTTTCCTGCACCAACACAAGTGCGAAAAGTGGTTTTTCAACACTAACACAAGTGCGAAAAGTGGTTTTTCAACACTAACACAAGTGCGAAAAGTGGTTTTTCCACACTAACACAAGTGCGAAAAGTGGTTTTTCCACACTAATACAAGTGCAAAAGTGGTTTCCTGCAACAACACAAGTGCGAAAAGTGGTTTTTCAACACTATCACAAGTGCAAAAAGTGTTTTTTCCACACTAATACAAGTGCAAAAGTGGTTTCCTGCACCAACACAAGTGCGAAAAGTGCTTTTTCAACACTAACGCAAGTGCGAAAAGTGGTTTTTCAACACTATCACAAGTGCAAAAAGTGTTTTTTCCACACTAATACAAGTGCAAAAGTGGTTTCCTGCACCAACACAAGTGCAAAAAGTGGTTTTTCAACACTAGCACAAGTGCGAAAAGTGGTTTTTCAACACTATCACAAGTGCAAAAAGTGTTTTTTCCACACTAATACAAGTGCAAAAGTGGTTTCCTGCACCAACTCAAGTGCGAAAAGTGGTTTTTCAACACTAACACAAGTGCGAAAAGTGATTTTTCAACACTATCACAAGTGCAAAAGTGTTTTTTCCACACTAATACAAGTGCAAAAGTGGTTTCCTGCACCAACACAAGTGGGAAAAGTGGTTTTCAACACTAACACAAGTGCGAAAAGTGTTTTTTCCACACTAATACAAGTGCAAAAGTGGTTTCCTGCACCAACACAAGTGCGAAAAGTGGTTTTTCAACACTAACACAAGTGCGAAAAGTGGTTTTTCAACACTATCACAAGTGCAAAAAGTTTTTTTTCCACACTAATACAAGTGCAAAAGTGGTTTCCTGCACCAACACAAGTGCAAAAAGTGGTTTTTCAACACTAGCACAAGTGCGAAAAGTGGTTTTTCAACACTATCACAAGTGCAAAAAGTGTTTTTTCCACACTAATACAAGTGCAAAAGTGGTTTCCCGCACCAACACAAGTGCGAAAAGTGGATTTTCAACACTAACACAAGTGCGAAAAGTGGTTTTTCAACACTAACACAAGTGCGAAAAGTGCTTTTTCCACACTAATACAAGTGCAAAAGTGGTTTCCTGCACCAACACAAGTGTGAAAAGTGGTTTTTCAACACTAACACAAGTGCGAAAAGTGGTTTTTCAACACTAACACATGTGCGAAAAGTGGTTTTTCCACACTAATACAAGTGCAAAAGTGGTTTCCTGCACCAACACAAGTGCGAAAAGTGGTTTTTCAACACTAACACAAGTGCGAAAAGTGGTTTTTCAACACTATCACAAGTGCAAAAAGTGTTTTTTCCACACTAATACAAGTGCAAAAGTGGTTTCCTGCACCAACACAAGTGCAAAAAGTGGTTTTTCAACACTAGCACAAGTGCGAAAAGTGGTTTTTCAACACTATCACAAGTGCAAAAAGTGTTTTTTTCCACACTAATACAAGTGCAAAAGTGGTTTCCTGCACCAACACAAGTGCGAAAAGTGGTTTTTCAACACTAACACAAGTGCGGAAAGTGGTTTTTCAACACTAACATATGTGCGAAAAGTGGTTTTCCCACACTAATACAAGGGCAAAAGTGGTTTCCTGCACCAACACAAGTGCGAAAAGTGGTTTTTCAACACTAACACAAGTGCGAAAAGTGGTTTTTCAACACTATCACAAGTGCAAAAAGTGTTTTTTCCACACTAATATAAGTGCAAAAGTGGTTTCCTGCACCAACACAAGTGCAAAAAGTGGTTTTTCCACACTAACACAAGTGCGAAAAGTGGTTTTTCAACACTATCACAAGTGCAAAAAGTGTTTTTTCCACACTAATACAAGTGCAAAAGTGGTTTCCTGCACCAACACAAGTGCGAAAAGTGGTTTTTCAACACTAACACAAGTGCAAAAAGTGGTTTTTCAACACTAACACAAGTGCGAAAAGTGGTTTTTCCACACTAACACAAGTGCGAAAAGTGGTTTTTCCACACTAATACAAGTGCAAAAGTGGTTTCCTGCACCAACACAAGTGCGAAAAGTGGTTTTTCAACACTATCACAAGTGCAAAAAGTGTTTTTTCCACACTAATACAAGTGCAAAAGTGGTTTCCTGCACCAACACAAGTGCGAAAAGTGCTTTTTCAACACTAACGCAAGTGCAAAAAGTGGTTTTTCAACACTAACACATGTGCGAAAAGTGGTTTTTCCACACTAATACAAGTGCAAAAGTGGTTTCCTGCACCAACACAAGTGGGAAAAGTGGTTTTCAACACTAACACAAGTGCGAAAAGTGGTTTTTCAGCACTATCACAAGTGCAAAAAGTGTTTTTTCCACACTAATACAAGTGCAAAAGTGGTTTCCTGCACCAACACAAGTGCGAAAAGTGGTTTTTCAACACTAACACAAGTGCGAAAAGTGGTTTTTCAACACTAACATAAGTGCGAAAAGTGGTTTTTCCACACTAACACAAGTGCGAAAAGTGGTTTTTCAACACGAATACAAGTGCAAAAGTGGTTTCCTGCACCAACACAAGTGCGAAAAGTGGTTTTTCAACACTATCACAAGTGCAAAAAGTGTTTTTTCCACACTAATACAAGTGCAAAAGTGGTTTCCTGCACCAACACAAGTGCGAAAAGTGGTTTTTCAACACTAACACAAGTGCGAAAAGTGGTTTTTCAACACTATCACAAGTGCAAAAAGTGTTTTTTCCACACTAATACAAGTGCAAAAGTGGTTTCCTGCACCAACACAAGTGCAAAAAGTGGTTTTTCAACACTAGCACAAGTGCGAAAAGTGGTTTTTCAACACTATCACAAGTGCAAAAAGTGTTTTTTCCACACTAATACAAGTGCAAAAGTGGTTTCCTGCACCAACACAAGTGGGAAAAGTGGTTTTCAACACTAACACAAGTGCGAAAAGTGGTTTTTCAACACTATCACAAGTGCAAAAAGTGTTTTTTCCACACTAATACAAGTGCAAAAGTGGTTTCCTGCACCAACACAAGTGTGAAAAGTGGTTTTTCAACACTAACACAAGTGCGAAAAGTGGTTTTTCAACACTATCACAAGTGCAAAAAGTGTTTTTTCCACACTAATACAAGTGCAAAAGTGGTTTCCTGCACCAACTCAAGTGCGAAAAGTGGTTTTTCAACACTAACACAAGTGCGAAAAGTGATTTTTCAACACTATCACAAGTGCAAAAGTGTTTTTTCCACACTAATACAAGTGCAAAAGTGGTTTCCTGCACCAACACAAGTGGGAAAAGTGGTTTTCAACACTAACACAAGTGCGAAAAGTGTTTTTTCCACACTAATACAAGTGCAAAAGTGGTTTCCTGCACCAACACAAGTGCGAAAAGTGGTTTTTCAACACTAACACAAGTGCGAAAAGTGGTTTTTCAACACTATCACAAGTGCAAAAAGTTTTTTTTCCACACTAATACAAGTGCAAAAGTGGTTTCCTGCACCAACACAAGTGCAAAAAGTGGTTTTTCAACACTAGCACAAGTGCGAAAAGTGGTTTTTCAACACTATCACAAGTGCAAAAAGTGTTTTTTCCACACTAATACAAGTGCAAAAGTGGTTTCCCGCACCAACACAAGTGCGAAAAGTGGATTTTCAACACTAACACAAGTGCGAAAAGTGGTTTTTCAACACTAACACAAGTGCGAAAAGTGCTTTTTCCACACTAATACAAGTGCAAAAGTGGTTTCCTGCACCAACACAAGTGTGAAAAGTGGTTTTTCAACACTAACACAAGTGCGAAAAGTGGTTTTTCAACACTAACACATGTGCGAAAAGTGGTTTTTCCACACTAATACAAGTGCAAAAGTGGTTTCCTGCACCAACACAAGTGCGAAAAGTGGTTTTTCAACACTAACACAAGTGCGAAAAGTGGTTTTCAACACTATCACAAGTGCAAAAAGTGTTTTTTCCACACTAATACAAGTGCAAAAGTGGTTTCCTGCACCAACACAAGTGCAAAAAGTGGTTTTTCAACACTAGCACAAGTGCGAAAAGTGGTTTTTCAACACTATCACAAGTGCAAAAAGTGTTTTTTCCACACTAATACAAGTGCAAAAGTGGTTTCCTGCACCAACACAAGTGGGAAAAGTGGTTTTTCAACACTAACACAAGTGCGAAAAGTGGTTTTTCAACACTATCACAAGTGCAAAAAGTGTTTTTTCCACACTAATACAAGTGCAAAAGTGGTTTCCTGCACCAACACAAGTGCGAAAAGTGGTTTTTCAACACTAACACAAGTGCGAAAAGTGGTTTTTCAACACTAACATATGTGCGAAAAGTGGTTTTCCCACACTAATACAAGGGCAAAAGTGGTTTCCTGCACCAACACAAGTGCGAAAAGTGGTTTTTCAACACTAACACAAGTGCGAAAAGTGGTTTTTCAACACTATCACAAGTGCAAAAAGTGTTTTTTCCACACTAATATAAGTGCAAAAGTGGTTTCCTGCACCAACACAAGTGCAAAAAGTGGTTTTTCCACACTAACACAAGTGCGAAAAGTGGTTTTTCAACACTATCACAAGTGCAAAAAGTGTTTTTTCCACACTAATACAAGTGCAAAAGTGGTTTCCTGCACCAACACAAGTGCGAAAAGTGGTTTTTCAACACTAACACAAGTGCAAAAAGTGGTTTTTCAACACTAACACAAGTGCGAAAAGTGGTTTTTCCACACTAACACAAGTGCGAAAAGTGATTTTTCCACACTAATACAAGTGCAAAAGTGGTTTCCTGCACCAACACAAGTGCGAAAAGTGGTTTTTCAACACTATCACAAGTGCAAAAAGTGTTTTTTCCACACTAATACAAGTGCAAAAGTGGTTTCCTGCACCAACACAAGTGCGAAAAGTGCTTTTTCAACACTAACGCAAGTGCAAAAAGTGGTTTTTCAACACTAACACATGTGCGAAAAGTGGTTTTTCCACACTAATACAAGTGCAAAAGTGGTTTCCTGCACCAACACAAGTGCGAAAAGTGGTTTTTCAACACTAACACAAGTGCGAAAAGTGGTTTTTCAACACTATCACAAGTGCAAAAAGTGTTTTTTCCACACTAATACAAGTGCAAAAGTGGTTTCCTGCACCAACACACGTGCAAAAAGTGGTTTTTCAACACTAGCACAAGTGCGAAAAGTGGTTTTTCAACACTATCACAAGTGCAAAAAGTGTTTTTTCCACACTAATACAAGTGCAAAAGTGGTTTCCTGCACCAACACAAGTGGGAAAAGTGGTTTTCAACACTAACACAAGTGCGAAAAGTGGTTTTTCAACACTATCACAAGTGCAAAAAGTGTTTTTTCCACACTAATACAAGTGCAAAAGTGGTTTCCTGCACCAACACAAGTGCGAAAAGTGGTTTTTCAACACTAACACAAGTGCGAAAAGTGGTTTTTCAACACTAACATAAGTGCGAAAAGTGGTTTTTCCACACTAACACAAGTGCGAAAAGTGGTTTTTCAACACTAATACAAGTGCAAAAGTGGTTTCCTGCACCAACACAAGTGCGAAAAGTGGTTTTTCAACACTATCACAAGTGCAAAAAGTGTTTTTTCCACACTAATACAAGTGCAAAAGTGGTTTCCTGCACCAACACAAGTGCGAAAAGTGGTTTTTCAACACTAACACAAGTGCGAAAAGTGGTTTTTCAACACTATCACAAGTGCAAAAAGTGTTTTTTCCACACTAATACAAGTGCAAAAGTGGTTTCCTGCACCAACACAAGTGCAAAAAGTGGTTTTTCAACACTAGCACAAGTGCGAAAAGTGGTTTTTCAACACTATCACAAGTGCAAAAAGTGTTTTTTCCACACTAATACAAGTGCAAAAGTGGTTTCCTGCACCAACACAAGTGGGAAAAGTGGTTTTCAACACTAACACAAGTGCGAAAAGTGGTTTTTCAACACTATCACAAGTGCAAAAAGTGTTTTTTCCACACTAATACAAGTGCAAAAGTGGTTTCCTGCACCAACACAAGTGCGAAAAGTGGTTTTTCAACACTAACACAAGTGCGAAAAGTGTTTTTCAACACTAACATATGTGCGAAAAGTGGTTTTCCCACACTAATACAAGGGCAAAAGTGGTTTCCTGCACCAACACAAGTGCGAAAAGTGGTTTTTCAACACTAACACAAGTGCGAAAAGTGGTTTTTCAACACTATCACAAGTGCAAAAAGTGTTTTTTCCACACTAATACAAGTGCAAAAGTGGTTTCCTGCACCAACACAAGTGCAAAAAGTGGTTTTTCAACACTAACACAAGTGCGAAAAGTGGTTTTTCAACACTATCACAAGTGCAAAAAGTATTTTTTCCACACTAATACAAGTGCAAAAGTGGTTTCCTGCACCAACACAAGTGCGAAAAGTGGTTTTTCAACACTAACACAAGTGCGAAAAGTGGTTTTTCAACACTAACACAAGTGCGAAAAGTGGTTTTTCCACACTAACACAAGTGCGAAAAGTGGTTTTTCCACACTAATACAAGTGCAAAAGTGGTTTCCTGCACCAACACAAGTGCGAAAAGTGGTTTTTCAACACTATCACAAGTGCAAAAAGTGTTTTTTCCACACTAATACAAGTGCAAAAGTGGTTTCCTGCACCAACACAAGTGCGAAAAGTGCTTTTTAAACACTAACGCAAGTGCGAAAAGTGGTTTTTCAACACTAACACAAGTGCGAAAAGTGGTTTTTCCACACTAATACAAGTGCAAAAGTGGTTTCCTGCACCAACGCAAGTGCGAAAAGTGCTTTTTCAACACTAACGCAAGTGCGAAAAGTGGTTTTTCAACACTATCACAAGTGCAAAAAGTGTTTTTTCCACACTAATACAAGTGCAAAAGTGGTTTCCTGCACCAACACAAGTGCAAAAAGTGGTTTTTCAACACTAGCACAAGTGCGAAAAGTGGCTTTTCAACACTATCACAAGTGCAAAAAGTGTTTTTTCCACACTAATACAAGTGCAAAAGTGGTTTCCCGCACCAACACAAGTGCGAAAAGTGGATTTTCAACACTAACACAAGTGCGAAAAGTGGTTTTTCAACACTAACACAAGTGCGAAAAGTGGTTTTTCAACACTATCACAAGTGCAAAAAGTATTTTTTCCACACTAATACAAGTGCAAAAGTGGTTTCCTGCACCAACACAAGTGCAAAAAGTGGTTTTTCAACACTAGCACAAGTGCGAAAAGTGGTTTTTCAACACTATCACAAGTGCAAAAAGTGTTTTTTCCACACTAATACAAGTGCAAAAGTGGTTTCCTGCACCAACACAAGTGGGAAAAGTGGTTTTCAACACTAACACAAGTGCGAAAAGTGGTTTTTCAACACTATCACAAGTGCAAAAAGTGTTTTTTCCACACTAATACAAGTGCAAAAGTGGTTTCCTGCACCAACACAAGTGCGAAAAGTGGTTTTTAACACTAACACAAGTGCGAAAAGTGGTTTTTCAACACTAACATATGTGCGAAAAGTGGTTTTCCCACACTAATACAAGGGCAAAAGTGGTTTCCTGCACCAACACAAGTGCGAAAAGTGGTTTTTCAACACTAACACAAGTGCGAAAAGTGGTTTTTCAACACTATCACAAGTGCAAAAAGTGTTTTTTCCACACTAATATAAGTGCAAAAGTGGTTTCCTGCACCAACACAAGTGCAAAAAGTGGATTTTCAACACTAACACAAGTGCGAAAAGTGGTTTTTCAACACTATCACAAGTGCAAAAAGTGTTTTTTCCACACTAATACAAGTGCAAAAGTGGTTTCCTGCACCAACACAAGTGCGAAAAGTGGTTTTTCAACACTAACACAAGTGCGAAAAGTGGTTTTTCAACACTAACACAAGTGCGAAAAGTGGTTTTTCCACACTAACACAAGTGCGAAAAATGGTTTTCCACACTAATACAAGTGCAAAAGTGGTTTCCTGCACCAACACAAGTGCGAAAAGTGGTTTTTCAACACTATCACAAGTGCAAAAAGTGTTTTTTCCACACTAATACAAGTGCAAAAGTGGTTTCCTGCACCAACACAAGTGCAAAAAGTGCTTTTTCAACACTAACGCAAGTGCGAAAAGTGGTTTTTCAACACTAACACAAGTGCGAAAAGTGGTTTTTCCACACTAATACAAGTGCAAAAGTGGTTTCCTGCACCAACACAAGTGCGAAAAGTGCTTTTTCAACACTAACGCAAGTGCGAAAAGTGGTTTTTCAACACTATCACAAGTGCAAAAAGTGTTTTTTCCACACTAATACAAGTGCAAAAGTGGTTTCCTGCACCAACACAAGTGCAAAAAGTGGTTTTTCAACACTAGCACAAGTGCGAAAAGTGGTTTTTCAACACTAATACAAGTGCAAAAGTGGTTTCCTGCACGAACACAAGTGCGAAAAGTGGTTTTTCAACACTATCACAAGTGCAAAAAGTGTTTTTTCCACACTAATACAAGTGCAAAAGTGGTTTCCTGCACCAACACAAGTGCGAAAAGTGCTTTTTCAACACTAACGCAAGTGCGAAAAGTGGTTTTTCAACACTAACACATGTGCGAAAAGTGGTTTTTCCACACTAACACAAGTGCGAAAAGTGGTTTTTCAACACTATCACAAGTGCAAAAAGTGTTTTTTCCACACTAATACAAGTGCAAAAGTGGTTTCCTGCACCAACACAAGTGCGAAAAGTGGTTTTTCAACACTAACACAAGTGCAAAAAGTGGTTTTTCAACACTAACACAAGTGCGAAAAGTGGTTTTTCCACACTAACACAAGTGCGAAAAGTGGTTTTTCCACACTAATACAAGTGCAAAAGTGGTTTCCTGCACCAACACAAGTGCGAAAAGTGGTTTTTCAACACTATCACAAGTGCAAAAAGTGTTTTTTCCACACTAATACAAGTGCAAAAGTGGTTTCCTGCACCAACACAAGTGCGAAAAGTGCTTTTTCAACACTAACGCAAGTGCAAAAAGTGGTTTTTCAACACTAACACATGTGCGAAAAGTGGTTTTTCCACACTAATACAAGTGCAAAAGTGGTTTCCTGCACCAACACAAGTGCGAAAAGTGGTTTTTCAACACTAACACAAGTGCGAAAAGTGGTTTTTCAACACTATCACAAGTGCAAAAAGTGTTTTTTCCACACTAATACAAGTGCAAAAGTGGTTTCCTGCACCAACACACGTGCAAAAAGTGGTTTTTCAACACTAGCACAAGTGCGAAAAGTGGTTTTTCAACACTATCACAAGTGCAAAAAGTGTTTTTTCCACACTAATACAAGTGCAAAAGTGGTTTCCTGCACCAACACAAGTGGGAAAAGTGGTTTTCAACACTAACACAAGTGCGAAAAGTGGTTTTTCAACACTATCACAAGTGCAAAAAGTGTTTTTTCCACACTAATACAAGTGCAAAAGTGGTTTCCTGCACCAACACAAGTGCGAAAAGTGGTTTTTCAACACTAACACAAGTGCGAAAAGTGGTTTTTCAACACTAACATAAGTGCGAAAAGTGGTTTTTCCACACTAACACAAGTGCGAAAAGTGGTTTTTCAACACTAATACAAGTGCAAAAGTGGTTTCCTGCACCAACACAAGTGCGAAAAGTGGTTTTTCAACACTATCACAAGTGCAAAAAGTGTTTTTTCCACACTAATACAAGTGCAAAAGTGGTTTCCTGCACCAACACAAGTGCGAAAAGTGGTTTTTCAACACTAACACAAGTGCGAAAAGTGGTTTTTCAACACTATCACAAGTGCAAAAAGTGTTTTTTCCACACTAATACAAGTGCAAAAGTGGTTTCCTGCACCAACACAAGTGCAAAAAGTGGTTTTTCAACACTAGCACAAGTGCAAAAAGTGGTTTTTCAACACTATCACAAGTGCAAAAAGTGTTTTTTCCACACTAATACAAGTGCAAAAGTGGTTTCCTGCACCAACACAAGTGGGAAAAGTGGTTTTCAACACTAACACAAGTGCGAAAAGTGGTTTTTCAACACTATCACAAGTGCAAAAAGTGTTTTTTCCACACTAATACAAGTGCAAAAGTGGTTTCCTGCACCAACACAAGTGCGAAAAGTGGTTTTTCAACACTAACACAAGTGCGAAAAGTGGTTTTTCAACACTAACATATGTGCGAAAAGTGGTTTTCCCACACTAATACAAGGGCAAAAGTGGTTTCCTGCACCAACACAAGTGCGAAAAGTGGTTTTTCAACACTAACACAAGTGCGAAAAGTGGTTTTTCAACACTATCACAAGTGCAAAAAGTGTTTTTTCCACACTAATACAAGTGCAAAAGTGGTTTCCTGCACCAACACAAGTGCAAAAAGTGGTTTTTCAACACTAACACAAGTGCGAAAAGTGGTTTTTCAACACTATCACAAGTGCAAAAAGTATTTTTTCCACACTAATACAAGTGCAAAAGTGGTTTCCTGCACCAACACAAGTGCGAAAAGTGGTTTTTCAACACTAACACAAGTGCGAAAAGTGGTTTTTCAACACTAACACAAGTGCGAAAAGTGGTTTTTCCACACTAACACAAGTGCGAAAAGTGGTTTTTCCACACTAATACAAGTGCAAAAGTGGTTTCCTGCACCAACACAAGTGCGAAAAGTGGTTTTTCAACACTATCACAAGTGCAAAAAGTGTTTTTTCCACACTAATACAAGTGCAAAAGTGGTTTCCTGCACCAACACAAGTGCGAAAAGTGCTTTTTAAACACTAACGCAAGTGCAAAAAGTGGTTTTTCAACACTAACACAAGTGCGAAAAGTGGTTTTTCCACACTAATACAAGTGCAAAAGTGGTTTCCTGCACCAACACAAGTGCGAAAAGTGCTTTTTCAACACTAACGCAAGTGCGAAAAGTGGTTTTTCAACACTATCACAAGTGCAAAAAGTGTTTTTTCCACACTAATACAAGTGCAAAAGTGGTTTCCTGCACCAACACAAGTGCAAAAAGTGGTTTTTCAACACTAGCACAAGTGCGAAAAGTGGCTTTTCAACACTATCACAAGTGCAAAAAGTGTTTTTTCCACACTAATACAAGTGCAAAAGTGGTTTCCCGCACCAACACAAGTGCGAAAAGTGGATTTTCAACACTAACACAAGTGCGAAAAGTGGTTTTTCAACACTAACACAAGTGCGAAAAGTGGTTTTTCAACACTATCACAAGTGCAAAAAGTATTTTTTCCACACTAATACAAGTGCAAAAGTGGTTTCCTGCACCAACACAAGTGCAAAAAGTGGTTTTTCAACACTAGCACAAGTGCGAAAAGTGGTTTTTCAACACTATCACAAGTGCAAAAAGTGTTTTTTCCACACTAATACAAGTGCAAAAGTGGTTTCCTGCACCAACACAAGTGGGAAAAGTGGTTTTCAACACTAACACAAGTGCGAAAAGTGGTTTTTCAACACTATCACAAGTGCAAAAAGTGTTTTTTCCACACTAATACAAGTGCAAAAGTGGTTTCCTGCACCAACACAAGTGCGAAAAGTGGTTTTTCAACACTAACACAAGTGCGAAAAGTGGTTTTTCAACACTAACATATGTGCGAAAAGTGGTTTTCCCACACTAATACAAGGGCAAAAGTGGTTTCCTGCACCAACACAAGTGCGAAAAGTGGTTTTTCAACACTAACACAAGTGCGAAAAGTGGTTTTTCAACACTATCACAAGTGCAAAAAGTGTTTTTTCCACACTAATACAAGTGCAAAAGTGGTTTCCTGCACCAACACAAGTGCAAAAAGTGGTTTTTCAACACTAACACAAGTGCGAAAAGTGGTTTTTCAACACTATCACAAGTGCAAAAAGTGTTTTTTCCACACTAATACAAGTGCAAAAGTGGTTTCCTGCACCAACACAAGTGCGAAAAGTGGTTTTTCAACACTAACACAAGTGCGAAAAGTGGTTTTTCAACACTAACACAAGTGCGAAAAGTGGTTTTTCCACACTAACACAAGTGCGAAAAGTGGTTTTCCACACTAATACAAGTGCAAAAGTGGTTTCCTGCACCAACACAAGTGCGAAAAGTGGTTTTTCAACACTATCACAAGTGCAAAAAGTGTTTTTTCCACACTAATACAAGTGCAAAAGTGGTTTCCTGCACCAACACAAGTGCGAAAAGTGCTTTTTCAACACTAACGCAAGTGCGAAAAGTGGTTTTTCAACACTAACACAAGTGCGAAAAGTGGTTTTTCCACACTAATACAAGTGCAAAAGTGGTTTCCTGCACCAACACAAGTGCGAAAAGTGCTTTTTCAACACTAACGCAAGTGCGAAAAGTGGTTTTTCAACACTATCACAAGTGCAAAAAGTGTTTTTTCCACACTAATACAAGTGCAAAAGTGGTTTCCTGCACCAACACAAGTGCAAAAAGTGGTTTTTCAACACTAGCACAAGTGCGAAAAGTGGTTTTTCAACACTAATACAAGTGCAAAAGTGGTTTCCTGCACCAACACAAGTGCGAAAAGTGGTTTTTCAACACTATCACAAGTGCAAAAAGTGTTTTTTCCACACTAATACAAGTGCAAAAGTGGTTTCCTGCACCAACACAAGTGCGAAAAGTGCTTTTTCAACACTAACGCAAGTGCGAAAAGTGGTTTTTCAACACTAACACATGTGCGAAAAGTGGTTTTTCCACACTAATACAAGTGCAAAAGTGGTTTCCTGCACCAACACAAGTGCGAAAAGTGGTTTTTCAACACTAACACAAGTGCGAAAAGTGGTTTTTCAACACTATCACAAGTGCAAAAAGTGTTTTTTCCACACTAATACAAGTGCAAAAGTGGTTTCCTGCACCAACTCAAGTGCGAAAAGTGGTTTTTCAACACTAACACAAGTGCGAAAAGTGATTTTTCAACACTATCACAAGTGCAAAACTGTTTTTTCCACACTAATACAAGTGCAAAAGTGGTTTCCTGCACCAACACAAGTGGGAAAAGTGGTTTTCAACACTAAAACAAGTGCGAAAAGTGTTTTTTCCACACTAATACAAGTGCAAAAGTGGTTTCCTGCACCAACACAAGTGCGAAAAGTGGTTTTTCAACACTAACATATGTGCGAAAAGTGGTTTTCCCACACTAATACAAGGGCAAAAGTGGTTTCCTGCACCAACACAAGTGCGAAAAGTGGTTTTTCAACACTAACACAAGTGCGAAAAGTGGTTTTTCAACACTATCACAAGTGCAAAAAGTGTTTTTTCCACACTAATACAAGTGCAAAAGTGGTTTCCTGCACCAACACAAGTGCAAAAAGTGGTTTTTCAACACTAACACAAGTGCGAAAAGTGGTTTTTCAACACTATCACAAGTGCAAAAAGTGTTTTTTCCACACTAATACAAGTGCAAAAGTGGTTTCCTGCACCAACACAAGTGCGAAAAGTGGTTTTTCAACACTAACACAAGTGCGAAAAGTGGTTTTTCAACACTAACACAAGTGCGAAAAGTGGTTTTTCCACACTATCACAAGTGCGAAAAGTGGTTTTTCCACACTAATACAAGTGCAAAAGTGGTTTCCTGCACCAACACAAGTGCGAAAAGTGGTTTTTCAACACTATCACAAGTGCAAAAAGTGTTTTTTCCACACTAATACAAGTGCAAAAGTGGTTTCCTGCACCAACACAAGTGCGAAAAGTGGTTTTTCAACACTAACGCAAGTGCGAAAAGTGGTTTTTCAACACTAACACAAGTGCGAAAAGTGGTTTTTCCACACTAATACAAGTGCAAAAGTGGTTTCCTGCACCAACACAAGTGCGAAAAGTGCTTTTTCAACACTAACGCAAGTGCGAAAAGTGGTTTTTCAACACTATCACAAGTGCAAAAAGTGTTTTTTCCACACTAATACAAGTGCAAAAGTGGTTTCCTGCACCAACACAAGTGCAAAAAGTGGTTTTTCAACACTAGCACAAGTGCGAAAAGTGGTTTTTCAACACTATCACAAGTGCAAAAAGTGTTTTTTCCACACTAATACAAGTGCAAAAGTGGTTTCCTGCACCAACTCAAGTGCGAAAAGTGGTTTTTCAACACTAACACAAGTGCGAAAAGTGATTTTTCAACACTATCACAAGTGCAAAAGTGTTTTTTCCACACTAATACAAGTGCAAAAGTGGTTTCCTGCACCAACACAAGTGGGAAAAGTGGTTTTCAACACTAAAACAAGTGCGAAAAGTGTTTTTTCCACACTAATACAAGTGCAAAAGTGGTTTCCTGCACCAACACAAGTGCGAAAAGTGGTTTTTCAACACTAACATATGTGCGAAAAGTGGTTTTCCCACACTAATACAAGGGCAAAAGTGGTTTCCTGCACCAACACAAGTGCGAAAAGTGGTTTTTCAACACTAACACAAGTGCGAAAAGTGGTTTTTCAACACTATCACAAGTGCAAAAAGTGTTTTTTCCACACTAATACAAGTGCAAAAGTGGTTTCCTGCACCAACACAAGTGCAAAAAGTGGTTTTTCAACACTAACACAAGTGCGAAAAGTGGTTTTTCAACACTATCACAAGTGCAAAAAGTGTTTTTTCCACACTAATACAAGTGCAAAAGTGGTTTCCTGCACCAACACAAGTGCGAAAAGTGGTTTTTCAACACTAACACAAATGCGAAAAGTGGTTTTTCAACACTAACACAAGTGCGAAAAGTGGTTTTTCCACACTAACACAAGTGCGAAAAGTGGTTTTTCCACACTAATACAAGTGCAAAAGTGGTTTCCTGCAACAACACAAGTGCGAAAAGTGGTTTTTCAACACTATCACAAGTGCAAAAAGTGTTTTTTCCACACTAATACAAGTGCAAAAGTGGTTTCCTGCACCAACACAAGTGCGAAAAGTGCTTTTTCAACACTAACGCAAGTGCTAAAAGTGGTTTTTCAACACTAACACAAGTGCGAAAAGTGGTTTCCTGCACCAACACAAGTGCGAAAAGTGCTTTTTCAACACTAACGCAAGTGCGAAAAGTGGTTTTTCAACACTATCACAAGTGCAAAAAGTGTTTTTTCCACACTAATACAAGTGCAAAAGTGGTTTCCTGCACCAACACAAGTGCAAAAAGTGGTTTTTCAACACTAGCACAAGTGCGAAAAGTGGTTTTTCAACACTATCACAAGTGCAAAAAGTGTTTTTTCCACACTAATACAAGTGCAAAAGTGGTTTCCCGCACCAACACAAGTGCGAAAAGTGGATTTTCAACACTAACACAAATGCGAAAAGTGGGTTTTCAACACTAACACAAGTGCGAAAAGTGGTTTTTCAACACTAACACAAGTGCGAAAAGTGTTTTTTCCACACTAATACAAGTGCAAAAGTGGTTTCCTGCACCAACACAAGTGCGAAAAGTGGTTTTTCAACACTATCACAAGTGCAAAAAGTGTTTTTTCCACACTAATACAAGTGCAAAAGTGGTTTCCTGCACCAACACAAGTGGGAAAAGTGGTTTTCAACACTAACACAAGTGCGAAAAGTGGTTTTTCAACACTATCACAAGTGCAAAAAGTGTTTTTTCCACACTAATACAAGTGCAAAAGTGGTTTCCTGCACCAACACAAGTGCGAAAAGTGGTTTTTCAACACTAACACAAGTGCGAAAAGTGGTTTTTCAACACTAACATATGTGCGAAAAGTGGTTTTCCCACACTAATACAAGTGCAAAAGTGGTTTCCTGCACCAACACAAGTGCGAAAAGTGGTTTTTCAACACTAACACAAGTGCGAAAAGTGGTTTTTCAACACTATCACAAGTGCAAAAAGTGTTTTTTCCACACTAATACAAGTGCAAAAGTGGTTTCCTGCACCAACACAAGTGCAAAAAGTGGTTTTTCAACACTAACACAAGTGCGAAAAGTGGTTTTTCAACACTATCACAAGTGCAAAAAGTGTTTTTTCCACACTAATACAAGTGCAAAAGTGGTTTCCTGCACCAACACAAGTGCGAAAAGTGGTTTTTCAACACTAACACAAGTGCGAAAAGTGGTTTTTCAACACTAACACAAGTGCGAAAAGTGGTTTTTCCACACTAACACAAGTGCGAAAAGTGGTTTTTCCACACTAATACAAGTGCAAAAGTGGTTTCCTGCAACAACACAAGTGCGAAAAGTGGTTTTTCAACACTAACACAAGTGCGAAAAGTGGTTTTTCAACACTAACACAAGTGCGAAAAGTGGTTTTTCAACACTAACACAAGTGCGAAAAGTGGTTTTTCAACACTAACACAAGTGCGAAAAGTGGTTTTTCCACACTAACACAAGTGCGAAAAGTGGTTTTTCCACACTAATACAAGTGCAAAAGTGGTTTCCTGCAACAACACAAGTGCGAAAAGTGGTTTTTCCACACTAACACAAGTGCGAAAAGTGGTTTTTCCACACTAATACAAGTGCAAAAGTGGTTTCCTGCAACAACACAAGTGCAAAAAGTGTTTTTTCCACACTAATACAAGTGCAAAAGTGGTTTCCTGCACCAACACAAGTGCGAAAAGTGCTTTTTCAACACTAACGCAAGTGCGAAAAGTGGTTTTTCAACACTATCACAAGTGCAAAAAGTGTTTTTTCCACACTAATACAAGTGCAAAAGTGGTTTCCTGCACCAACACAAGTGCAAAAAGTGGTTTTTCAACACTAGCACAAGTGCGAAAAGTGGTTTTTCAACACTATCACAAGTGCAAAAAGTGTTTTTTCCACACTAATACAAGTGCAAAAGTGGTTTCCTGCACCAACTCAAGTGCGAAAAGTGGTTTTTCAACACTAACACAAGTGCGAAAAGTGATTTTTCAACACTATCACAAGTGCAAAAGTGTTTTTTCCACACTAATACAAGTGCAAAAGTGGTTTCCTGCACCAACACAAGTGGGAAAAGTGGTTTTCAACACTATCACAAGTGCAAAAAGTGTTTTTTCCACACTAATACAAGTGCAAAAGTGGTTTCCTGCACCAACACACGTGCAAAAAGTGGTTTTTCAACACTAGCACAAGTGCGAAAAGTGGTTTTTCAACACTATCACAAGTGCAAAAAGTGTTTTTTCCACACTAATACAAGTGCAAAAGTGGTTTCCTGCACCAACACAAGTGGGAAAAGTGGTTTTCAACACTAACACAAGTGCGAAAAGTCGTTTTTCAACACTAACACAAGTGCGAAAAGTGGTTTTTCAACACTATCACAAGTGCAAAAAGTGTTTTTTCCACACTAATACAAGTGCAAAAGTGGTTTCCTGCACCAACACAAGTGCGAAAAGTGCTTTTTCAACACTAACGCAAGTGCGAAAAGTGGTTTTTCAACACTATCACAAGTGCAAAAAGTGTTTTTTCCACACTAATACAAGTGCAAAAGTGGTTTCCTGCACCAACACAAGTGCAAAAAGTGGTTTTTCAACACTAGCACAAGTGCGAAAAGTGGTTTTTCAACACTATCACAAGTGCAAAAAGTGTTTTTTCCACACTAATACAAGTGCAAAAGTGGTTTCCTGCACCAACTCAAGTGCGAAAAGTGGTTTTTCAACACTAACACAAGTGCGAAAAGTGATTTTTCAACACTATCACAAGTGCAAAAGTGTTTTTTCCACACTAATACAAGTGCAAAAGTGGTTTCCTGCACCAACACAAGTGGGAAAAGTGGTTTTCAACACTAAAACAAGTGCGAAAAGTGTTTTTTCCACACGAATACAAGTGCAAAAGTGGTTTCCTGCACCAACACAAGTGCGAAAAGTGGTTTTTCAACACTAACATATGTGCGAAAAGTGGTTTTCCCACACTAATACAAGGGCAAAAGTGGTTTCCTGCACCAACACAAGTGCGAAAAGTGGTTTTTCAACACTAACACAAGTGCGAAAAGTGGTTTTTCAACACTATCACAAGTGCAAAAAGTGTTTTTTCCACACTAATACAAGTGCAAAAGTGGTTTCCTGCACCAACACAAGTGCAAAAAGTGGTTTTTCAACACTAACACAAGTGCGAAAAGTGGTTTTTCAACACTATCACAAGTGCAAAAAGTGTTTTTTCCACACTAATACAAGTGCAAAAGTGGTTTCCTGCACCAACACAAGTGCGAAAAGTGGTTTTTCAACACTAACACAAATGCGAAAAGTGGTTTTTCAACACTAACACAAGTGCGAAAAGTGGTTTTTCCACACTAACACAAGTGCGAAAAGTGGTTTTTCCACACTAATACAAGTGCAAAAGTGGTTTCCTGCAACAACACAAGTGCGAAAAGTGGTTTTTCAACACTATCACAAGTGAAAAAAGTGTTTTTTCCACACTAATACAAGTGCAAAAGTGGTTTCCTGCACCAACACAAGTGCGAAAAGTGCTTTTTCAACACTAACGCAAGTGCTAAAAGTGGTTTTTCAACACTAACACAAGTGCGAAAAGTGGTTTCCTGCACCAACACAAGTGCGAAAAGTGCTTTTTCAACACTAATGCAAGTGCGAAAAGTGGTTTTTCAACACTATCACAAGTGCAAAAAGTGTTTTTTCCACACTAATACAAGTGCAAAAGTGGTTTCCTGCACCAACACAAGTGCAAAAAGTGGTTTTTCAACACTAGCACAAGTGCGAAAAGTGGTTTTTCAACACTATCACAAGTGCAAAAAGTGTTTTTTCCACACTAATACAAGTGCAAAAGTGGTTTCCCGCACCAACACAAGTGCGAAAAGTGGATTTTCAACACTAACACAAATGCGAAAAGTGGGTTTTCAACACTAACACAAGTGCGAAAAGTGGTTTTTCAACACTAACACAAGTGCGAAAAGTGTTTTTTCCACACTAATACAAGTGCAAAAGTGGTTTCCTGCACCAACACAAGTGCGAAAAGTGGTTTTTCAACACTATCACAAGTGCAAAAAGTGTTTTTTCCACACTAATACAAGTGCAAAAGTGGTTTCCTGCACCAACACAAGTGGGAAAAGTGGTTTTCAACACTAACACAAGTGCGAAAAGTGGTTTTTCAACACTATCACAAGTGCAAAAAGTGTTTTTTCCACACTAATACAAGTGCAAAAGTGGTTTCCTGCACCAACACAAGTGCGAAAAGTGGTTTTTCAACACTAACACAAGTGCGAAAAGTGGTTTTTCAACACTAACATATGTGCGAAAAGTGGTTTTCCCACACTAATACAAGTGCAAAAGTGGTTTCCTGCACCAACACAAGTGCGAAAAGTGGTTTTTCAACACTAACACAAGTGCGAAAAGTGGTTTTTCAACACTATCACAAGTGCAAAAAGTGTTTTTTCCACACTAATACAAGTGCAAAAGTGGTTTCCTGCACCAACACAAGTGCAAAAAGTGGTTTTTCAACACTAACACAAGTGCGAAAAGTGGTTTTTCAACACTATCACAAGTGCAAAAAGTGTTTTTTCCACACTAATACAAGTGCAAAAGTGGTTTCCTGCACCAACACAAGTGCGAAAAGTGGTTTTTCAACACTAACACAAGTGCGAAAAGTGGTTTTTCAACACTAACACAAGTGCGAAAAGTGGTTTTTCCACACTAACACAAGTGCGAAAAGTGGTTTTTCCACACTAATACAAGTGCAAAAGTGGTTTCCTGCAACAACACAAGTGCGAAAAGTGGTTTTTCAACACTATCACAAGTGCAAAAAGTGTTTTTTCCACACTAATACAAGTGCAAAAGTGGTTTCCTGCACCAACACAAGTGCGAAAAGTGGTTTTTCAACACTAGCACAAGTGCGAAAAGTGGTTTTTCAACACTATCACAAGTGCAAAAAGTGTTTTTTCCACACTAATACAAGTGCAAAAGTGGTTTCCCGCACCAACACAAGTGCGAAAAGTGGATTTTCAACACTAACACAAATGCGAAAAGTGGGTTTTCAACACTAACACAAGTGCGAAAAGTGGTTTTTCAACACTAACACAAGTGCGAAAAGTGTTTTTTCCACACTAATACAAGTGCAAAAGTGGTTTCCTGCACCAACACAAGTGCGAAAAGTGGTTTTTCAACACTATCACAAGTGCAAAAAGTGTTTTTTCCACACTAATACAAGTGCAAAAGTGGTTTCCTGCACCAACACAAGTGGGAAAAGTGGTTTTCAACACTAACACAAGTGCGAAAAGTGGTTTTTCAACACTATCACAAGTGCAAAAAGTGTTTTTTCCACACTAATACAAGTGCAAAAGTGGTTTCCTGCACCAACACAAGTGCGAAAAGTGGTTTTTCAACACTAACACAAGTGCGAAAAGTGGTTTTTCAACACTAACATATGTGCGAAAAGTGGTTTTCCCACACTAATACAAGTGCAAAAGTGGTTTCCTGCACCAACACAAGTGCGAAAAGTGGTTTTTCAACACTAACACAAGTGCGAAAAGTGGTTTTTCAACACTATCACAAGTGCAAAAAGTGTTTTTTCCACACTAATACAAGTGCAAAAGTGGTTTCCTGCACCAACACAAGTGCAAAAAGTGGTTTTTCAACACTAACACAAGTGCGAAAAGTGGTTTTTCAACACTATCACAAGTGCAAAAAGTGTTTTTTCCACACTAATACAAGTGCAAAAGTGGTTTCCTGCACCAACACAAGTGCGAAAAGTGGTTTTTCAACACTAACACAAGTGCGAAAAGTGGTTTTTCAACACTAACACAAGTGCGAAAAGTGGTTTTTCCACACTAACACAAGTGCGAAAAGTGGTTTTTCCACACTAATACAAGTGCAAAAGTGGTTTCCTGCAACAACACAAGTGCGAAAAGTGGTTTTTCAACACTAACACAAGTGCGAAAAGTGGTTTTTCAACACTAACACAAGTGCGAAAAGTGGTTTTTCAACACTAACACAAGTGCGAAAAGTGGTTTTTCAACACTAACACAAGTGCGAAAAGTGGTTTTTCCACACTAACACAAGTGCGAAAAGTGGTTTTTCCACACTAATACAAGTGCAAAAGTGGTTTCCTGCAACAACACAAGTGCGAAAAGTGGTTTTTCCACACTAACACAAGTGCGAAAAGTGGTTTTTCCACACTAATACAAGTGCAAAAGTGGTTTCCTGCAACAACACAAGTGCAAAAAGTGTTTTTTCCACACTAATACAAGTGCAAAAGTGGTTTCCTGCACCAACACAAGTGCGAAAAGTGCTTTTTCAACACTAACGCAAGTGCGAAAAGTGGTTTTTCAACACTATCACAAGTGCAAAAAGTGTTTTTTCCACACTAATACAAGTGCAAAAGTGGTTTCCTGCACCAACACAAGTGCAAAAAGTGGTTTTTCAACACTAGCACAAGTGCGAAAAGTGGTTTTTCAACACTATCACAAGTGCAAAAAGTGTTTTTTCCACACTAATACAAGTGCAAAAGTGGTTTCCTGCACCAACTCAAGTGCGAAAAGTGGTTTTTCAACACTAACACAAGTGCGAAAAGTGATTTTTCAACACTATCACAAGTGCAAAAGTGTTTTTTCCACACTAATACAAGTGCAAAAGTGGTTTCCTGCACCAACACAAGTGGGAAAAGTGGTTTTCAACACTATCACAAGTGCAAAAAGTGTTTTTTCCACACTAATACAAGTGCAAAAGTGGTTTCCTGCACCAACACACGTGCAAAAAGTGGTTTTTCAACACTAGCACAAGTGCGAAAAGTGGTTTTTCAACACTATCACAAGTGCAAAAAGTGTTTTTTCCACACTAATACAAGTGCAAAAGTGGTTTCCTGCACCAACACAAGTGGGAAAAGTGGTTTTCAACACTAACACAAGTGCGAAAAGTCGTTTTTCAACACTAACACAAGTGCGAAAAGTGGTTTTTCAACACTATCACAAGTGCAAAAAGTGTTTTTTCCACACTAATACAAGTGCAAAAGTGGTTTCCTGCACCAACACAAGTGCGAAAAGTGCTTTTTCAACACTAACGCAAGTGCGAAAAGTGGTTTTTCAACACTATCACAAGTGCAAAAAGTGTTTTTTCCACACTAATACAAGTGCAAAAGTGGTTTCCTGCACCAATACAAGTGCAAAAAGTGTTTTTTCAACACTAGCACAAGTGCGAAAAGTGGTTTTTCAACACTATCACAAGTGCAAAAAGTGTTTTTTCCACACTAATACAAGTGCAAAAGTGGTTTCCTGCACCAACTCAAGTGCGAAAAGTGGTTTTTCAACACTAACACAAGTGCGAAAAGTGATTTTTCAACACTATCACAAGTGCAAAAGTGTTTTTTCCACACTAATACAAGTGCAAAAGTGGTTTCCTGCACCAACACAAGTGGGAAAAGTGGTTTTCAACACTAAAACAAGTGCGAAAAGTGTTTTTTCCACACGAATACAAGTGCAAAAGTGGTTTCCTGCACCAACACAAGTGCGAAAAGTGGTTTTTCAACACTAACATATGTGCGAAAAGTGGTTTTCCCACACTAATACAAGGGCAAAAGTGGTTTCCTGCACCAACACAAGTGCGAAAAGTGGTTTTTCAACACTAACACAAGTGCGAAAAGTGGTTTTTCAACACTATCACAAGTGCAAAAAGTGTTTTTTCCACACTAATACAAGTGCAAAAGTGGTTTCCTGCACCAACACAAGTGCAAAAAGTGGTTTTTCAACACTAACACAAGTGCGAAAAGTGGTTTTTCAACACTATCACAATTGCAAAAAGTGTTTTTTCCACACTAATACAAGTGCAAAAGTGGTTTCCTGCACCAACACAAGTGCGAAAAGTGGTTTTTCAACACTAACACAAATGCGAAAAGTGGTTTTTCAACACTAACACAAGTGCGAAAAGTGGTTTTTCCACACTAACACAAGTGCGAAAAGTGGTTTTTCCACACTAATACAAGTGCAAAAGTGGTTTCCTGCAACAACACAAGTGCGAAAAGTGGTTTTTCAACACTATCACAAGTGCAAAAAGTGTTTTTTCCACACTAATACAAGTGCAAAAGTGGTTTCCTGCACCAACACAAGTGCGAAAAGTGCTTTTTCAACACTAACGCAAGTGCTAAAAGTGGTTTTTCAACACTAACACAAGTGCGAAAAGTGGTTTCCTGCACCAACACAAGTGCGAAAAGTGCTTTTTCAACACTAATGCAAGTGCGAAAAGTGGTTTTTCAACACTATCACAAGTGCAAAAAGTGTTTTTTCCACACTAATACAAGTGCAAAAGTGGTTTCCTGCACCAACACAAGTGCAAAAAGTGGTTTTTCAACACTATCACAAGTGCAAAAAGTGTTTTTTCCACACTAATACAAGTGCAAAAGTGGTTTCCCGCACCAACACAAGTGCGAAAAGTGGATTTTCAACACTAACACAAATGCGAAAAGTGGGTTTTCAACACTAACACAAGTGCGAAAAGTGGTTTTTCAACACTAACACAAGTGCGAAAAGTGTTTTTTCCACACTAATACAAGTGCAAAAGTGGTTTCCTGCACCAACACAAGTGCGAAAAGTGGTTTTTCAACACTATCACAAGTGCAAAAAGTGTTTTTTCCACACTAATACAAGTGCAAAAGTGGTTTCCTGCACCAACACAAGTGGGAAAAGTGGTTTTCAACACTAACACAAGTGCGAAAAGTGGTTTTTCAACACTATCACAAGTGCAAAAAGTGTTTTTTCCACACTAATACAAGTGCAAAAGTGGTTTCCTGCACCAACACAAGTGCGAAAAGTGGTTTTTCAACACTAACACAAGTGCGAAAAGTGGTTTTTCAACACTAACATATGTGCGAAAAGTGGTTTTCCCACACTAATACAAGTGCAAAAGTGGTTTCCTGCACCAACACAAGTGCGAAAAGTGGTTTTTCAACACTAACACAAGTGCGAAAAGTGGTTTTTCAACACTATCACAAGTGCAAAAAGTGTTTTTTCCACACTAATACAAGTGCAAAAGTGGTTTCCTGCACCAACACAAGTGCAAAAAGTGGTTTTTCAACACTAACACAAGTGCGAAAAGTGGTTTTTCAACACTATCACAAGTGCAAAAAGTGTTTTTTCCACACTAATACAAGTGCAAAAGTGGTTTCCTGCACCAACACAAGTGCGAAAAGTGGTTTTTCAACACTAACACAAGTGCGAAAAGTGGTTTTTCAACACTAACACAAGTGCGAAAAGTGGTTTTTCCACACTAACACAAGTGCGAAAAGTGGTTTTTCCACACTAATACAAGTGCAAAAGTGGTTTCCTGCAACAACACAAGTGCGAAAAGTGGTTTTTCAACACTATCACAAGTGCAAAAAGTGTTTTTTCCACACTAATACAAGTGCAAAAGTGGTTTCCTGCACCAACACAAGTGCGAAAAGTGCTTTTTCAACACTAACGCAAGTGCGAAAAGTGGTTTTTCAACACTATCACAAGTGCAAAAAGTGTTTTTTCCACACTAATACAAGTGCAAAAGTGGTTTCCTGCACCAACACAAGTGCAAAAAGTGGTTTTTCAACACTAGCACAAGTGCGAAAAGTGGTTTTTCAACACTATCACAAGTGCAAAAAGTGTTTTTTCCACACTAATACAAGTGCAAAAGTGGTTTCCTGCACCAACTCAAGTGCGAAAAGTGGTTTTTCAACACTAACACAAGTGCGAAAAGTGATTTTTCAACACTATCACAAGTGCAAAAGTGTTTTTTCCACACTAATACAAGTGCAAAAGTGGTTTCCTGCACCAACACAAGTGGGAAAAGTGGTTTTCAACACTATCACAAGTGCAAAAAGTGTTTTTTCCACACTAATACAAGTGCAAAAGTGGTTTCCTGCACCAACACACGTGCAAAAAGTGGTTTTTCAACACTAGCACAAGTGCGAAAAGTGGTTTTTCAACACTATCACAAGTGCAAAAAGTGTTTTTTCCACACTAATACAAGTGCAAAAGTGGTTTCCTGCACCAACACAAGTGGGAAAAGTGGTTTTCAACACTAACACAAGTGCGAAAAGTGGTTTTTCAACACTATCACAAGTGCAAAAAGTGTTTTTTCCACACTAATACAAGTGCAAAAGTGGTTTCCTGCACCAACACAAGTGCGAAAAGTGGTTTTTCAACACTAACACAAGTGCGAAAAGTGGTTTTTCAACACTAACATAAGTGCGAAAAGTGGTTTTTCCACACTAACACAAGTGCGAAAAGTGGTTTTTCAACACTAATACAAGTGCAAAAGTGGTTTCCTGCACCAACACAAGTGCGAAAAGTGGTTTTTCAACACAATCACAAGTGCAAAAAGTGTTTTTTCCACACTAATACAAGTGCAAAAGTGGTTTCCTGCACCAACACAAGTGCGAAAAGTGGTTTTTCAACACTAACACAAGTGCGAAAAGTGGTTTTTCAACACTATCACAAGTGCAAAAAGTGTTTTTTCCACACTAATACAAGTGCAAAAGTGGTTTCCTGCACCAACACAAGTGCAAAAAGTGGTTTTTCAACACTAGCACAAGTGCGAAAAGTGGTTTTTCAACACTATCACAAGTGCAAAAAGTGTTTTTTCCACACTAATACAAGTGCAAAAGTGGTTTCCTGCACCAACACAAGTGGGAAAAGTGGTTTTCAACACTAACACAAGTGCGAAAAGTGGTTTTTCAACACTATCACAAGTGCAAAAAGTGTTTTTTCCACACTAATACAAGTGCAAAAGTGGTTTCCTGCACCAACACAAGTGCGAAAAGTGGTTTTTCAACACTAACACAAGTGCGAAAAGTGGTTTTTCAACACTAACATATGTGCGAAAAGTGGTTTTCCCACACTAATACAAGGGCAAAAGTGGTTTCCTGCACCAACACAAGTGCGAAAAGTGGTTTTTCAACACTAACACAAGTGCGAAAAGTGGTTTTTCAACACTATCACAAGTGCAAAAAGTGTTTTTTCCACACTAATACAAGTGCAAAAGTGGTTTCCTGCACCAACACAAGTGCAAAAAGTGGTTTTTCAACACTAACACAAGTGCGAAAAGTGATTTTTCAACACTATCACAAGTGCAAAAGTGTTTTTTCCACACTAATACAAGTGCAAAAGTGGTTTCCTGCACCAACACAAGTGGGAAAAGTGGTTTTCAACACTATCACAAGTGCAAAAAGTGTTTTTTCCACACTAATACAAGTGCAAAAGTGGTTTCCTGCACCAACACACGTGCAAAAAGTGGTTTTTCAACACTAGCACAAGTGCGAAAAGTGGTTTTTCAACACTATCACAAGTGCAAAAAGTGTTTTTTCCACACTAATACAAGTGCAAAAGTGGTTTCCTGCACCAACACAAGTGGGAAAAGTGGTTTTCAACACTAACACAAGTGCGAAAAGTCGTTTTTCAACACTAACACAAGTGCGAAAAGTGGTTTTTCAACACTATCACAAGTGCAAAAAGTGTTTTTTCCACACTAATACAAGTGCAAAAGTGGTTTCCTGCACCAACACAAGTGCGAAAAGTGCTTTTTCAACACTAACGCAAGTGCGAAAAGTGGTTTTTCAACACTATAACAAGTGCAAAAAGTGTTTTTTCCACACTAATACAAGTGCAAAAGTGGTTTCCTGCACCAACACAAGTGCAAAAAGTGGTTTTTCAACACTAGCACAAGTGCGAAAAGTGGTTTTTCAACACTATCACAAGTGCAAAAAGTGTTTTTTCCACACTAATACAAGTGCAAAAGTGGTTTCCTGCACCAACTCAAGTGCGAAAAGTGGTTTTTCAACACTAACACAAGTGCGAAAAGTGATTTTTAAACACTATCACAAGTGCAAAAGTGTTTTTTCCACACTAATACAAGTGCAAAAGTGGTTTCCTGCACCAACACAAGTGGGAAAAGTGGTTTTCAACACTAAAACAAGTGCGAAAAGTGTTTTTTCCACACGAATACAAGTGCAAAAGTGGTTTCCTGCACCAACACAAGTGCGAAAAGTGGTTTTTCAACACTAACATATGTGCGAAAAGTGGTTTTCCCACACTAATACAAGGGCAAAAGTGGTTTCCTGCACCAACACAAGTGCGAAAAGTGGTTTTTCAACACTAACACAAGTGCGAAAAGTGGTTTTTCAACACTATCACAAGTGCAAAAAGTGTTTTTTCCACACTAATACAAGTGCAAAAGTGGTTTCCTGCACCAACACAAGTGCAAAAAGTGGTTTTTCAACACTAACACAAGTGCGAAAAGTGGTTTTTCAACACTATCACAAGTGCAAAAAGTGTTTTTTCCACACTAATACAAGTGCAAAAGTGGTTTCCTGCACCAACACAAGTGCGAAAAGTGGTTTTTCAACACTAACACAAATGCGAAAAGTGGTTTTTCAACACTAACACAAGTGCGAAAAGTGGTTTTTCCACACTAACACAAGTGCGAAAAGTGGTTTTTCCACACTAATACAAGTGCAAAAGTGGTTTCCTGCAACAACACAAGTGCGAAAAGTGGTTTTTCAACACTATCACAAGTGCAAAAAGTGTTTTTTCCACACTAATACAAGTGCAAAAGTGGTTTCCTGCACCAACACAAGTGCGAAAAGTGCTTTTTCAACACTAACGCAAGTGCTAAAAGTGGTTTTTCAACACTAACACAAGTGCGAAAAGTGGTTTCCTGCACCAACACAAGTGCGAAAAGTGCTTTTTCAACACTAATGCAAGTGCGAAAAGTGGTTTTTCAACACTATCACAAGTGCAAAAAGTGTTTTTTCCACACTAATACAAGTGCAAAAGTGGTTTCCTGCACCAACACAAGTGCAAAAAGTGGTTTTTCAACACTAGCACAAGTGCGAAAAGTGGTTTTTCAACACTATCACAAGTGCAAAAAGTGTTTTTTCCACACTAATACAAGTGCAAAAGTGGTTTCCCGCACCAACACAAGTGCGAAAAGTGGATTTTCAACACTAACACAAATGCGAAAAGTGGGTTTTCAACACTAACACAAGTGCGAAAAGTGGTTTTTCAACACTAACACAAGTGCGAAAAGTGTTTTTTCCACACTAATACAAGTGCAAAAGTGGTTTCCTGCACCAACACAAGTGCGAAAAGTGGTTTTTCAACACTATCACAAGTGCAAAAAGTGTTTTTTCCACACTAATACAAGTGCAAAAGTGGTTTCCTGCACCAACACAAGTGGGAAAAGTGGTTTTCAACACTAACACAAGTGCGAAAAGTGGTTTTTCAACACTATCACAAGTGCAAAAAGTGTTTTTTCCACACTAATACAAGTGCAAAAGTGGTTTCCTGCACCAACACAAGTGCGAAAAGTGGTTTTTCAACACTAACACAAGTGCGAAAAGTGGTTTTTCAACACTAACATATGTGCGAAAAGTGGTTTTCCCACACTAATACAAGTGCAAAAGTGGTTTCCTGCACCAACACAAGTGCGAAAAGTGGTTTTTCAACACTAACACAAGTGCGAAAAGTGGTTTTTCAACACTATCACAAGTGCAAAAAGTGTTTTTTCCACACTAATACAAGTGCAAAAGTGGTTTCCTGCACCAACACAAGTGCAAAAAGTGGTTTTTCAACACTAACACAAGTGCGAAAAGTGGTTTTTCAACACTATCACAAGTGCAAAAAGTGTTTTTTCCACACTAATACAAGTGCAAAAGTGGTTTCCTGCACCAACACAAGTGCGAAAAGTGGTTTTTCAACACTAACACAAGTGCGAAAAGTGGTTTTTCAACACTAACACAAGTGCGAAAAGTGGTTTTTCCACACTAACACAAGTGCGAAAAGTGGTTTTTCCACACTAATACAAGTGCAAAAGTGGTTTCCTGCAACAACACAAGTGCGAAAAGTGGTTTTTCAACACTATCACAAGTGCAAAAAGTGTTTTTTCCACACTAATACAAGTGCAAAAGTGGTTTCCTGCACCAACACAAGTGCGAAAAGTGCTTTTTCAACACTAACGCAAGTGCGAAAAGTGGTTTTTCAACACTATCACAAGTGCAAAAAGTGTTTTTTCCACACTAATACAAGTGCAAAAGTGGTTTCCTGCACCAACACAAGTGCAAAAAGTGGTTTTTCAACACTAGCACAAGTGCGAAAAGTGGTTTTTCAACACTATCACAAGTGCAAAAAGTGTTTTTTCCACACTAATACAAGTGCAAAAGTGGTTTCCTGCACCAACTCAAGTGCGAAAAGTGGTTTTTCAACACTAACACAAGTGCGAAAAGTGATTTTTCAACACTATCACAAGTGCAAAAGTGTTTTTTCCACACTAATACAAGTGCAAAAGTGGTTTCCTGCACCAACACAAGTGGGAAAAGTGGTTTTCAACACTATCACAAGTGCAAAAAGTGTTTTTTCCACACTAATACAAGTGCAAAAGTGGTTTCCTGCACCAACACACGTGCAAAAAGTGGTTTTTCAACACTAGCACAAGTGCGAAAAGTGGTTTTTCAACACTATCACAAGTGCAAAAAGTGTTTTTTCCACACTAATACAAGTGCAAAAGTGGTTTCCTGCACCAACACAAGTGGGAAAAGTGGTTTTCAACACTAACACAAGTGCGAAAAGTGGTTTTTCAACACTATCACAAGTGCAAAAAGTGTTTTTTCCACACTAATACAAGTGCAAAAGTGGTTTCCTGCACCAACACAAGTGCGAAAAGTGGTTTTTCAACACTAACACAAGTGCGAAAAGTGGTTTTTCAACACTAACATAAGTGCGAAAAGTGGTTTTTCCACACTAACACAAGTGCGAAAAGTGGTTTTTCAACACTAATACAAGTGCAAAAGTGGTTTCCTGCACCAACACAAGTGCGAAAAGTGGTTTTTCAACACTATCACAAGTGCAAAAAGTGTTTTTTCCACACTAATACAAGTGCAAAAGTGGTTTCCTGCACCAACACAAGTGCGAAAAGTGGTTTTTCAACACTAACACAAGTGCGAAAAGTGGTTTTTCAACACTATCACAAGTGCAAAAAGTGTTTTTTCCACACTAATACAAGTGCAAAAGTGGTTTCCTGCACCAACACAAGTGCAAAAAGTGGTTTTTCAACACTAGCACAAGTGCGAAAAGTGGTTTTTCAACACTATCACAAGTGCAAAAAGTGTTTTTTCCACACTAATACAAGTGCAAAAGTGGTTTCCTGCACCAACACAAGTGGGAAAAGTGGTTTTCAACACTAACACAAGTGCGAAAAGTGGTTTTTCAACACTATCACAAGTGCAAAAAGTGTTTTTTCCACACTAATACAAGTGCAAAAGTGGTTTCCTGCACCAACACAAGTGCGAAAAGTGGTTTTTCAACACTAACACAAGTGCGAAAAGTGGTTTTTCAACACTAACATATGTGCGAAAAGTGGTTTTCCCACACTAATACAAGGGCAAAAGTGGTTTCCTGCACCAACACAAGTGCGAAAAGTGGTTTTTCAACACTAACACAAGTGCGAAAAGTGGTTTTTCAACACTATCACAAGTGCAAAAAGTGTTTTTTCCACACTAATACAAATGCAAAAGTGGTTTCCTGCACCAACACAAGTGCAAAAAGTGGTTTTTCAACACTAACACAAGTGCGAAAAGTGGTTTTTCAACACTATCACAAGTGCAAAAAGTATTTTTTCCACACTAATACAAGTGCAAAAGTGGTTTCCTGCACCAACACAAGTGCGAAAAGTGGTTTTTCAACACTAACACAAGTGCGAAAAGTGGTTTTTCAACACTAACACAAGTGCGAAAAGTGGTTTTTCCACACTAACACAAGTGCGAAAAGTGGTTTTTCCACACTAATACAAGTGCAAAAGTGGTTTCCTGCACCAACACAAGTGCGAAAAGTGGTTTTTCAACACTATCACAAGTGCAAAAAGTGTTTTTTCCACACTAATACAAGTGCAAAAGTGGTTTCCTGCACCAACACAAGTGCGAAAAGTGCTTTTTAAACACTAACGCAAGTGCGAAAAGTGGTTTTTCAACACTAACACAAGTGCGAAAAGTGGTTTTTCCACACTAATACAAGTGCAAAAGTGGTTTCCTGCACCAACACAAGTGCGAAAAGTGCTTTTTCAACACTAACGCAAGTGCGAAAAGTGGTTTTTCAACACTATCACAAGTGCAAAAAGTGTTTTTTCCACACTAATACAAGTGCAAAAGTGGTTTCCTGCACCAACACAAGTGCAAAAAGTGGTTTTTCAACACTAGCACAAGTGCGAAAAGTGGCTTTTCAACACTATCACAAGTGCAAAAAGTGTTTTTTCCACACTAATACAAGTGCAAAAGTGGTTTCCCGCACCAACACAAGTGCGAAAAGTGGATTTTCAACACTAACACAAGTGCGAAAAGTGGTTTTTCAACACTAACACAAGTGCGAAAAGTGGTTTTTCAACACTATCACAAGTGCAAAAAGTATTTTTTCCACACTAATACAAGTGCAAAAGTGGTTTCCTGCACCAACACAAGTGCAAAAAGTGGTTTTTCAACACTAGCACAAGTGCGAAAAGTGGTTTTTCAACACTATCACAAGTGCAAAAAGTGTTTTTTCCACACTAATACAAGTGCAAAAGTGGTTTCCTGCACCAACACAAGTGGGAAAAGTGGTTTTCAACACTAACACAAGTGCAAAAAGTGGTTTTTCAACACTATCACAAGTGCAAAAAGTGTTTTTTCCACACTAATACAAGTGCAAAAGTGGTTTCCTGCACCAACACAAGTGCGAAAAGTGGTTTTTCAACACTAACACAAGTGCGAAAAGTGGTTTTTCAACACTAACATATGTGCGAAAAGTGGTTTTCCCACACTAATACAAGGGCAAAAGTGGTTTCCTGCACCAACACAAGTGCGAAAAGTGGTTTTTCAACACTAACACAAGTGCGAAAAGTGGTTTTTCAACACTATCACAAGTGCAAAAAGTGTTTTTTCCACACTAATACAAGTGCAAAAGTGGTTTCCTGCACCAACACAAGTGCAAAAAGTGGTTTTTCAACACTAACACAAGTGCGAAAAGTGGTTTTTCAACACTATCACAAGTGCAAAAAGTGTTTTTTCCACACTAATACAAGTGCAAAAGTGGTTTCCTGCACCAACACAAGTGCGAAAAGTGGTTTTTCAACACTAACACAAGTGCGAAAAGTGGTTTTTCAACACTAACACAAGTGCGAAAAGTGGTTTTTCCACACTAACACAAGTGCGAAAAGTGGTTTTCCACACTAATACAAGTGCAAAAGTGGTTTCCTGCACCAACACAAGTGCGAAAAGTGGTTTTTCAACACTATCACAAGTGCAAAAAGTGTTTTTTCCACACTAATACAAGTGCAAAAGTGGTTTCCTGCACCAACACAAGTGCGAAAAGTGCTTTTTCAACACTAACGCAAGTGCGAAAAGTGGTTTTTCAACACTAACACAAGTGCGAAAAGTGGTTTTTCCACACTAATACAAGTGCAAAAGTGGTTTCCTGCACCAACACAAGTGCGAAAAGTGCTTTTTCAACACTAACGCAAGTGCGAAAAGTGGTTTTTCAACACTATCACAAGTGCAAAAAGTGTTTTTTCCACACTAATACAAGTGCAAAAGTGGTTTCCTGCACCAACACAAGTGCAAAAAGTGGTTTTTCAACACTAGCACAAGTGCGAAAAGTGGTTTTTCAACACTAATACAAGTGCAAAAGTGGTTTCCTGCACCAACACAAGTGCGAAAAGTGGTTTTTCAACACTATCACAAGTGCAAAAAGTGTTTTTTCCACACTAATACAAGTGCAAAAGTGGTTTCCTGCACCAACACAAGTGCGAAAAGTGCTTTTTCAACACTAACGCAAGTGCGAAAAGTGGTTTTTCAACACTAACACATGTGCGAAAAGTGGTTTTTCCACACTAATACAAGTGCAAAAGTGGTTTCCTGCACCAACACAAGTGCGAAAAGTGGTTTTTCAACACTAACACAAGTGCGAAAAGTGGTTTTTCAACACTATCACAAGTGCAAAAAGTGTTTTTTCCACACTAATACAAGTGCAAAAGTGGTTTCCTGCACCAACTCAAGTGCGAAAAGTGGTTTTTCAACACTAACACAAGTGCGAAAAGTGATTTTTCAACACTATCACAAGTGCAAAAGTGTTTTTTCCACACTAATACAAGTGCAAAAGTGGTTTCCTGCACCAACACAAGTGGGAAAAGTGGTTTTCAACACTAAAACAAGTGCGAAAAGTGTTTTTTCCACACTAATACAAGTGCAAAAGTGGTTTCCTGCACCAACACAAGTGCGAAAAGTGGTTTTTCAACACTAACATATGTGCGAAAAGTGGTTTTCCCACACTAATACAAGGGCAAAAGTGGTTTCCTGCACCAACACAAGTGCGAAAAGTGGTTTTTCAACACTAACACAAGTGCGAAAAGTGGTTTTTCAACACTATCACAAGTGCAAAAAGTGTTTTTTCCACACTAATACAAGTGCAAAAGTGGTTTCCTGCACCAACACAAGTGCAAAAAGTGGTTTTTCAACACTAACACAAGTGCGAAAAGTGGTTTTTCAACACTATCACAAGTGCAAAAAGTGTTTTTTCCACACTAATACAAGTGCAAAAGTGGTTTCCTGCACCAACACAAGTGCGAAAAGTGGTTTTTCAACACTAACACAAGTGCGAAAAGTGGTTTTTCAACACTAACACAAGTGCGAAAAGTGGTTTTTCCACACTATCACAAGTGCGAAAAGTGGTTTTTCCACACTAATACAAGTGCAAAAGTGGTTTCCTGCACCAACACAAGTGCGAAAAGTGGTTTTTCAACACTATCACAAGTGCAAAAAGTGTTTTTTCCACACTAATACAAGTGCAAAAGTGGTTTCCTGCACCAACACAAGTGCGAAAAGTGGTTTTTCAACACTAACGCAAGTGCGAAAAGTGGTTTTTCAACACTAACACAAGTGCGAAAAGTGGTTTTTCCACACTAATACAAGTGCAAAAGTGGTTTCCTGCACCAACACAAGTGCGAAAAGTGCTTTTTCAACACTAACGCAAGTGCGAAAAGTGGTTTTTCAACACTATCACAAGTGCAAAAAGTGTTTTTTCCACACTAATACAAGTGCAAAAGTGGTTTCCTGCACCAACACAAGTGCAAAAAGTGGTTTTTCAACACTAGCACAAGTGCGAAAAGTGGTTTTCAACACTATCACAAGTGCAAAAAGTGTTTTTTCCACACTAATACAAGTGCAAAAGTGGTTTCCTGCACCAACTCAAGTGCGAAAAGTGGTTTTTCAACACTAACACAAGTGCGAAAAGTGATTTTTCAACACTATCACAAGTGCAAAAGTGTTTTTTCCACACTAATACAAGTGCAAAAGTGGTTTCCTGCACCAACACAAGTGGGAAAAGTGGTTTTCAACACTAAAACAAGTGCGAAAAGTGTTTTTTCCACACTAATACAAGTGCAAAAGTGGTTTCCTGCACCAACACAAGTGCGAAAAGTGGTTTTTCAACACTAACATATGTGCGAAAAGTGGTTTTCCCACACTAATACAAGGGCAAAAGTGGTTTCCTGCACCAACACAAGTGCGAAAAGTGGTTTTTCAACACTAACACAAGTGCGAAAAGTGGTTTTTCAACACTATCACAAGTGCAAAAAGTGTTTTTTCCACACTAATACAAGTGCAAAAGTGGTTTCCTGCACCAACACAAGTGCAAAAAGTGGTTTTTCAACACTAACACAAGTGCGAAAAGTGGTTTTTCAACACTATCACAAGTGCAAAAAGTGTTTTTTCCACACTAATACAAGTGCAAAAGTGGTTTCCTGCACCAACACAAGTGCGAAAAGTGGTTTTTCAACACTAACACAAATGCGAAAAGTGGTTTTTCAACACTAACACAAGTGCGAAAAGTGGTTTTTCCACACTAACACAAGTGCGAAAAGTGGTTTTTCCACACTAATACAAGTGCAAAAGTGGTTTCCTGCAACAACACAAGTGCGAAAAGTGGTTTTTCAACACTATCACAAGTGCAAAAAGTGTTTTTTCCACACTAATACAAGTGCAAAAGTGGTTTCCTGCACCAACACAAGTGCGAAAAGTGCTTTTTCAACACTAACGCAAGTGCTAAAAGTGGTTTTTCAACACTAACACAAGTGCGAAAAGTGGTTTCCTGCACCAACACAAGTGCGAAAAGTGCTTTTTCAACACTAACGCAAGTGCGAAAAGTGGTTTTTCAACACTATCACAAGTGCAAAAAGTGTTTTTTCCACACTAATACAAGTGCAAAAGTGGTTTCCTGCACCAACACAAGTGCAAAAAGTGGTTTTTCAACACTAGCACAAGTGCGAAAAGTGGTTTTTCAACACTATCACAAGTGCAAAAAGTGTTTTTTCCACACTAATACAAGTGCAAAAGTGGTTTCCCGCACCAACACAAGTGCGAAAAGTGGATTTTCAACACTAACACAAATGCGAAAAGTGGGTTTTCAACACTAACACAAGTGCGAAAAGTGGTTTTTCAACACTAACACAAGTGCGAAAAGTGTTTTTTCCACACTAATACAAGTGCAAAAGTGGTTTCCTGCACCAACACAAGTGCGAAAAGTGGTTTTTCAACACTATCACAAGTGCAAAAAGTGTTTTTTCCACACTAATACAAGTGCAAAAGTGGTTTCCTGCACCAACACAAGTGGGAAAAGTGGTTTTCAACACTAACACAAGTGCGAAAAGTGGTTTTTCAACACTATCACAAGTGCAAAAAGTGTTTTTTCCACACTAATACAAGTGCAAAAGTGGTTTCCTGCACCAACACAAGTGCGAAAAGTGGTTTTTCAACACTAACACAAGTGCGAAAAGTGGTTTTTCAACACTAACATATGTGCGAAAAGTGGTTTTCCCACACTAATACAAGTGCAAAAGTGGTTTCCTGCACCAACACAAGTGCGAAAAGTGGTTTTTCAACACTAACACAAGTGCGAAAAGTGGTTTTTCAACACTATCACAAGTGCAAAAAGTGTTTTTTCCACACTAATACAAGTGCAAAAGTGGTTTCCTGCACCAACACAAGTGCAAAAAGTGGTTTTTCAACACTAACACAAGTGCGAAAAGTGGTTTTTCAACACTATCACAAGTGCAAAAAGTGTTTTTTCCACACTAATACAAGTGCAAAAGTGGTTTCCTGCACCAACACAAGTGCGAAAAGTGGTTTTTCAACACTAACACAAGTGCGAAAAGTGGTTTTTCAACACTAACACAAGTGCGAAAAGTGGTTTTTCCACACTAACACAAGTGCGAAAAGTGGTTTTTCCACACTAATACAAGTGCAAAAGTGGTTTCCTGCAACAACACAAGTGCGAAAAGTGGTTTTTCAACACTATCACAAGTGCAAAAAGTGTTTTTTCCACACTAATACAAGTGCAAAAGTGGTTTCCTGCACCAACACAAGTGCGAGAAGTGCTTTTTCAACACTAACGCAAGTGCGAAAAGTGGTTTTTCAACACTATCACAAGTGCAAAAAGTGTTTTTTCCACACTAATACAAGTGCAAAAGTGGTTTCCTGCACCAACACAAGTGCAAAAAGTGGTTTTTCAACACTAGCACAAGTGCGAAAAGTGGTTTTTCAACACTATCACAAGTGCAAAAAGTGTTTTTTCCACACTAATACAAGTGCAAAAGTGGTTTCCTGCACCAACTCAAGTGCGAAAAGTGGTTTTTCAACACTAACACAAGTGCGAAAAGTGATTTTTCAACACTATCACAAGTGCAAAAGTGTTTTTTCCACACTAATACAAGTGCAAAAGTGGTTTCCTGCACCAACACAAGTGGGAAAAGTGGTTTTCAACACTAACACAAGTGCGAAAAGTGTTTTTTCCACACTAATACAAGTGCAAAAGTGGTTTCCTGCACCAACACAAGTGCGAAAAGTGGTTTTTCAACACTAACACAAGTGCGAAAAGTGGTTTTTCAACACTATCACAAGTGCAAAAAGTTTTTTTTCCACACTAATACAAGTGCAAAAGTGGTTTCCTGCACCAACACAAGTGCAAAAAGTGGTTTTTCAACACTAGCACAAGTGCGAAAAGTGGTTTTTCAACACTATCACAAGTGCAAAAAGTGTTTTTTCCACACTAATACAAGTGCAAAAGTGGTTTCCCGCACCAACACAAGTGCGAAAAGTGGATTTTCAACACTAACACAAGTGCGAAAAGTGGTTTTTCAACACTAACACAAGTGCGAAAAGTGCTTTTTCCACACTAATACAAGTGCAAAAGTGGTTTCCTGCACCAACACAAGTGCGAAAAGTGGTTTTTCAACACTAACACAAGTGCGAAAAGTGGTTTTTCAACACTAACACATGTGCGAAAAGTGGTTTTTCCACACTAATACAAGTGAAAAAGTGGTTTCCTGCACCAACACCAGTGCGAAAAGTGGTTTTTCAACACTAACACAAGTGCGAAAAGTGGTTTTTCAACACTATCACAAGTGCAAAAAGTGTTTTTTCCACACTAATACAAGTGCAAAAGTGGTTTCCTGCACCAACACAAGTGCGAAAAGTGGTTTTTCAACACTAACACAAGTGCGAAAAGTGGTTTTTCAACACTAACATATGTGCGAAAAGTGGTTTTCCCACACTAATACAAATGCGAAAAGTGGTTTTTCAACACTAACACAAGTGCGAAAAGTGGTTTTTCCACACTAACACAAGTGCGAAAAGTGGTTTTTCCACACTAATACAAGTGCAAAAGTGGTTTCCTGCACCAACACAAGTGCGAAAAGTGGTTTTTCAACACTAACACAAGTGCGAAAAGTGGTTTTTCAACACTAACATATGTGCGAAAAGTGGTTTTTCAACACTAACACAAATGCGAAAAGTGGTTTTTCAACACTAACACAAGTGCGAAAAGTGGTTTTTCCACACTAACACAAGTGCGAAAAGTGGTTTTTCCACACTAATACAAGTGCAAAAGTGGTTTCCTGCAACAACACAAGTGCGAAAAGTGGTTTTTCAACACTATCACAAGTGCAAAAAGTGTTTTTTCCACACTAATACAAGTGCAAAAGTGGTTTCCTGCACCAACACAAGTGCGAAAAGTGCTTTTTCAACACTAACGCAAGTGCTAAAAGTGGTTTTTCAACACTAACACAAGTGCGAAAAGTGGTTTCCTGCACCAACACAAGTGCGAAAAGTGCTTTTTCAACACTAACGCAAGTGCGAAAAGTGGTTTTTCAACACTATCACAAGTGCAAAAAGTGTTTTTTCCACACTAATACAAGTGCAAAAGTGGTTTCCTGCACCAACACAAGTGCAAAAAGTGGTTTTTCAACACTAGCACAAGTGCGAAAAGTGGTTTTTCAACACTATCACAAGTGCAAAAAGTGTTTTTTCCACACTAATACAAGTGCAAAAGTGGTTTCCCGCACCAACACAAGTGCGAAAAGTGGATTTTCAACACTAACACAAATGCGAAAAGTGGGTTTTCAACACTAACACAAGTGCGAAAAGTGGTTTTTCAACACTAACACAAGTGCGAAAAGTGTTTTTTCCACACTAATACAAGTGCAAAAGTGGTTTCCTGCACCAACACAAGTGCGAAAAGTGGTTTTTCAACACTATCACAAGTGCAAAAAGTGTTTTTTCCACACTAATACAAGTGCAAAAGTGGTTTCCTGCACCAACACAAGTGGGAAAAGTGGTTTTCAACACTAACACAAGTGCGAAAAGTGGTTTTTCAACACTATCACAAGTGCAAAAAGTGTTTTTTCCACACTAATACAAGTGCAAAAGTGGTTTCCTGCACCAACACAAGTGCGAAAAGTGGTTTTTCAACACTAACACAAGTGCGAAAAGTGGTTTTTCAACACTAACATATGTGCGAAAAGTGGTTTTCCCACACTAATACAAGTGCAAAAGTGGTTTCCTGCACCAACACAAGTGCGAAAAGTGGTTTTTCAACACTAACACAAGTGCGAAAAGTGGTTTTTCAACACTATCACAAGTGCAAAAAGTGTTTTTTCCACACTAATACAAGTGCAAAAGTGGTTTCCTGCACCAACACAAGTGCAAAAAGTGGTTTTTCAACACTAACACAAGTGCGAAAAGTGGTTTTTCAACACTATCACAAGTGCAAAAAGTGTTTTTTCCACACTAATACAAGTGCAAAAGTGGTTTCCTGCACCAACACAAGTGCGAAAAGTGGTTTTTCAACACTAACACAAGTGCGAAAAGTGGTTTTTCAACACTAACACAAGTGCGAAAAGTGGTTTTTCCACACTAACACAAGTGCGAAAAGTGGTTTTTCCACACTAATACAAGTGCAAAAGTGGTTTCCTGCAACAACACAAGTGCGAAAAGTGGTTTTTCAACACTATCACAAGTGCAAAAAGTGTTTTTTCCACACTAATACAAGTGCAAAAGTGGTTTCCTGCACCAACACAAGTGCGAGAAGTGCTTTTTCAACACTAACGCAAGTGCGAAAAGTGGTTTTTCAACACTATCACAAGTGCAAAAAGTGTTTTTTCCACACTAATACAAGTGCAAAAGTGGTTTCCTGCACCAACACAAGTGCAAAAAGTGGTTTTTCAACACTAGCACAAGTGCGAAAAGTGGTTTTTCAACACTATCACAAGTGCAAAAAGTGTTTTTTCCACACTAATACAAGTGCAAAAGTGGTTTCCTGCACCAACTCAAGTGCGAAAAGTGGTTTTTCAACACTAACACAAGTGCGAAAAGTGATTTTTCAACACTATCACAAGTGCAAAAGTGTTTTTTCCACACTAATACAAGTGCAAAAGTGGTTTCCTGCACCAACACAAGTGGGAAAAGTGGTTTTCAACACTAACACAAGTGCGAAAAGTGTTTTTTCCACACTAATACAAGTGCAAAAGTGGTTTCCTGCACCAACACAAGTGCGAAAAGTGGTTTTTCAACACTAACACAAGTGCGAAAAGTGGTTTTTCAACACTATCACAAGTGCAAAAAGTTTTTTTTCCACACTAATACAAGTGCAAAAGTGGTTTCCTGCACCAACACAAGTGCAAAAAGTGGTTTTTCAACACTAGCACAAGTGCGAAAAGTGGTTTTTCAACACTATCACAAGTGCAAAAAGTGTTTTTTCCACACTAATACAAGTGCAAAAGTGGTTTCCCGCACCAACACAAGTGCGAAAAGTGGATTTTCAACACTAACACAAGTGCGAAAAGTGGTTTTTCAACACTAACACAAGTGCGAAAAGTGCTTTTTCCACACTAATACAAGTGCAAAAGTGGTTTCCTGCACCAACACAAGTGCGAAAAGTGGTTTTTCAACACTAACACAAGTGCGAAAAGTGGTTTTTCAACACTAACACATGTGCGAAAAGTGGTTTTTCCACACTAATACAAGTGAAAAAGTGGTTTCCTGCACCAACACCAGTGCGAAAAGTGGTTTTTCAACACTAACACAAGTGCGAAAAGTGGTTTTTCAACACTATCACAAGTGCAAAAAGTGTTTTTTCCACACTAATACAAGTGCAAAAGTGGTTTCCTGCACCAACACAAGTGCAAAAAGTGGTTTTTCAACACTAGCACAAGTGCGAAAAGTGGTTTTTCAACACTATCACAAGTGCAAAAAGTGTTTTTTCCACACTAATACAAGTGCAAAAGTGGTTTCCTGCACCAACACAAGTGGGAAAAGTGGTTTTCAACACTAACACAAGTGCGAAAAGTGGTTTTTCAACACTATCACAAGTGCAAAAAGTGTTTTTTCCACACTAATACAAGTGCAAAAGTGGTTTCCTGCACCAACACAAGTGCGAAAAGTGGTTTTTCAACACTAACACAAGTGCGAAAAGTGGTTTTTCAACACTAACATATGTGCGAAAAGTGGTTTTCCCACACTAATACAAGGGCAAAAGTGGTTTCCTGCACCAACACAAGTGCGAAAAGTGGTTTTTCAACACTAACACAAGTGCGAAAAGTGGTTTTTCAACACTATCACAAGTGCAAAAAGTGTTTTTTCCACACTAATATAAGTGCAAAAGTGGTTTCCTGCACCAACACAAGTGCAAAAAGTGGTTTTTCCACACTAACACAAGTGCGAAAAGTGGTTTTTCAACACTATCACAAGTGCAAAAAGTGTTTTTTCCACACTAATACAAGTGCAAAAGTGGTTTCCTGCACCAACACAAGTGCGAAAAGTGGTTTTTCAACACTAACACAAGTGCAAAAAGTGGTTTTTCAACACTAACACAAGTGCGAAAAGTGGTTTTTCCACACTAACACAAGTGCGAAAAGTGGTTTTTCCACACTAATACAAGTGCAAAAGTGGTTTCCTGCACCAACACAAGTGCGAAAAGTGGTTTTTCAACACTATCACAAGTGCAAAAAGTGTTTTTTCCACACTAATACAAGTGCAAAAGTGGTTTCCTGCACCAACACAAGTGCGAAAAGTGCTTTTTCAACACTAACGCAAGTGCAAAAAGTGGTTTTTCAACACTAACACATGTGCGAAAAGTGGTTTTTCCACACTAATACAAGTGCAAAAGTGGTTTCCTGCACCAACACAAGTGCGAAAAGTGGTTTTTCAACACTAACACAAGTGCGAAAAGTGGTTTTTCAACACTATCACAAGTGCAAAAAGTGTTTTTTCCACACTAATACAAGTGCAAAAGTGGTTTCCTGCACCAACACACGTGCAAAAAGTGGTTTTTCAACACTAGCACAAGTGCGAAAAGTGGTTTTTCAACACTATCACAAGTGCAAAAAGTGTTTTTTCCACACTAATACAAGTGCAAAAGTGGTTTCCTGCACCAACACAAGTGGGAAAAGTGGTTTTCAACACTAACACAAGTGCGAAAAGTGGTTTTTCAACACTATCACAAGTGCAAAAAGTGTTTTTTCCACACTAATACAAGTGCAAAAGTGGTTTCCTGCACCAACACAAGTGCGAAAAGTGGTTTTTCAACACTAACACAAGTGCGAAAAGTGGTTTTTCAACACTAACATAAGTGCGAAAAGTGGTTTTTCCACACTAACACAAGTGCGAAAAGTGGTTTTTCAACACTAATACAAGTGCAAAAGTGGTTTCCTGCACCAACACAAGTGCGAAAAGTGGTTTTTCAACACTATCACAAGTGCAAAAAGTGTTTTTTCCACACTAATACAAGTGCAAAAGTGGTTTCCTGCACCAACACAAGTGCGAAAAGTGGTTTTTCAACACTAACACAAGTGCGAAAAGTGGTTTTTCAACACTATCACAAGTGCAAAAAGTGTTTTTTCCACACTAATACAAGTGCAAAAGTGGTTTCCTGCACCAACACAAGTGCAAAAAGTGGTTTTTCAACACTAGCACAAGTGCGAAAAGTGGTTTTTCAACACTATCACAAGTGCAAAAAGTGTTTTTTCCACACTAATACAAGTGCAAAAGTGGTTTCCTGCACCAACACAAGTGGGAAAAGTGGTTTTCAACACTAACACAAGTGCGAAAAGTGGTTTTTCAACACTATCACAAGTGCAAAAAGTGTTTTTTCCACACTAATACAAGTGCAAAAGTGGTTTCCTGCACCAACACAAGTGCGAAAAGTGGTTTTTCAACACTAACACAAGTGCGAAAAGTGGTTTTTCAACACTAACATATGTGCGAAAAGTGGTTTTCCCACACTAATACAAGGGCAAAAGTGGTTTCCTGCACCAACACAAGTGCGAAAAGTGGTTTTTCAACACTAACACAAGTGCGAAAAGTGGTTTTTCAACACTATCACAAGTGCAAAAAGTGTTTTTTCCACACTAATACAAGTGCAAAAGTGGTTTCCTGCACCAACACAAGTGCAAAAAGTGGTTTTTCAACACTAACACAAGTGCGAAAAGTGGTTTTTCAACACTATCACAAGTGCAAAAAGTATTTTTTCCACACTAATACAAGTGCAAAAGTGGTTTCCTGCACCAACACAAGTGCGAAAAGTGGTTTTTCAACACTAACACAAGTGCGAAAAGTGGTTTTTCAACACTAACACAAGTGCGAAAAGTGGTTTTTCCACACTAACACAAGTGCGAAAAGTGGTTTTTCCACACTAATACAAGTGCAAAAGTGGTTTCCTGCACCAACACAAGTGCGAAAAGTGGTTTTTCAACACTATCACAAGTGCAAAAAGTGTTTTTTCCACACTAATACAAGTGCAAAAGTGGTTTCCTGCACCAACACAAGTGCGAAAAGTGCTTTTTAAACACTAACGCAAGTGCGAAAAGTGGTTTTTCAACACTAACACAAGTGCGAAAAGTGGTTTTTCCACACTAATACAAGGGCAAAAGTGGTTTCCTGCACCAACACAAGTGCGAAAAGTGCTTTTTCAACACTAACGCAAGTGCAAAAAGTGGTTTTTCAACACTATCACAAGTGCAAAAAGTGTTTTTTCCACACTAATACAAGTGCAAAAGTGGTTTCCTGCACCAACACAAGTGCAAAAAGTGGTTTTTCAACACTAGCACAAGTGCGAAAAGTGGCTTTTCAACACTATCACAAGTGCAAAAAGTGTTTTTTCCACACTAATACAAGTGCAAAAGTGGTTTCCCGCACCAACACAAGTGCGAAAAGTGGATTTTCAACACTAACACAAGTGCGAAAAGTGGTTTTTCAACACTAACACAAGTGCGAAAAGTGGTTTTTCAACACTATCACAAGTGCAAAAAGTGTTTTTTCCACACTAATACAAGTGCAAAAGTGGTTTCCTGCACCAACACAAGTGCAAAAAGTGGTTTTTCAACACTAGCACAAGTGCGAAAAGTGGTTTTTCAACACTATCACAAGTGCAAAAAGTGTTTTTTCCACACTAATACAAGTGCAAAAGTGGTTTCCTGCACCAACACAAGTGGGAAAAGTGGTTTTCAACACTAACACAAGTGCGAAAAGTGGTTTTTCAACACTATCACAAGTGCAAAAAGTGTTTTTTCCACACTAATACAAGTGCAAAAGTGGTTTCCTGCACCAACACAAGTGCGAAAAGTGGTTTTTCAACACTAACACAAGTGCGAAAAGTGGTTTTTCAACACTAACATATGTGCGAAAAGTGGTTTTCCCACACTAATACAAGGGCAAAAGTGGTTTCCTGCACCAACACAAGTGCGAAAAGTGGTTTTTCAACACTAACACAAGTGCGAAAAGTGGTTTTTCAACACTATCACAAGTGCAAAAAGTGTTTTTTCCACACTAATACAAGTGCAAAAGTGGTTTCCTGCACCAACACAAGTGCAAAAAGTGGTTTTTCAACACTAACACAAGTGCGAAAAGTGGTTTTTCAACACTATCACAAGTGCAAAAAGTGTTTTTTCCACACTAATACAAGTGCAAAAGTGGTTTCCTGCACCAACACAAGTGCGAAAAGTGGTTTTTCAACACTAACACAAGTGCGAAAAGTGGTTTTTCAACACTAACACAAGTGCGAAAAGTGGTTTTTCCACACTAACACAAGTGCGAAAAGTGGTTTTCCACTAATACAAGTGCAAAAGTGGTTTCCTGCACCAACACAAGTGCGAAAAGTGGTTTTTCAACACTATCACAAGTGCAAAAAGTGTTTTTTCCACACTAATACAAGTGCAAAAGTGGTTTCCTGCACCAACACAAGTGCGAAAAGTGCTTTTTCAACACTAACGCAAGTGCGAAAAGTGGTTTTTCAACACTAACACAAGTGCGAAAAGTGGTTTTTCCACACTAATACAAGTGCAAAAGTGGTTTCCTGCACCAACACAAGTGCGAAAAGTGCTTTTTCAACACTAACGCAAGTGCGAAAAGTGGTTTTTCAACACTATCACAAGTGCAAAAAGTGTTTTTTCCACACTAATACAAGTGCAAAAGTGGTTTCCTGCACCAACACAAGTGCAAAAAGTGGTTTTTCAACACTAGCACAAGTGCGAAAAGTGGTTTTTCAACACTATCACAAGTGCAAAAAGTGTTTTTTCCACACTAATACAAGTGCAAAAGTGGTTTCCCGCACCAACACAAGTGCGAAAAGTGGATTTTCAACACTAACACAAGTGCGAAAAGTGGTTTTTCAACACTAACACAAGTGCGAAAAGTGGTTTTTCAACACTATCACAAGTGCAAAAAGTGTTTTTTCCACACTAATACAAGTGCAAAAGTGGTTTCCTGCACCAACACAAGTGCAAAAAGTGGTTTTTCAACACAAGCACAAGTGCGAAAAGTGGTTTTTCAACACTATCACAAGTGCAAAAAGTGTTTTTTCCACACTAATACAAGTGCAAAAGTGGTTTCCTGCAACAACACAAGTGGGAAAAGTGGTTTTCAACACTAACACAAGTGCGAAAAGTGGTTTTTCAACACTATCACAAGTGCAAAAGTGTTTTTTCCACACTAATACAAGTGCAAAAAGTGGTTTCCTGCACCAACACAAATGCGAAAAGTGGGTTTTCAACACTAACACAAGTGCGAAAAGTGGTTTTTCAACACTAACACAAGTGCGAAAAGTGTTTTTTCCACACTAATACAAGTGCAAAAGTGGTTTCCTGCACCAACACAAGTGCGAAAAGTGGTTTTTCAACACTATCACAAGTGCAAAAAGTGTTTTTTCCACACTAATACAAGTGCAAAAGTGGTTTCCTGCACCAACACAAGTGGGAAAAGTGGTTTTTCAACACTAACACAAGTGCGAAAAGTGGTTTTTCAACACTATCACAAGTGCAAAAAGTGTTTTTTCCACACTAATACAAGTGCAAAAGTGGTTTCCTGCACCAACACAAGTGCGAAAAGTGGTTTTTCAACACTAACACAAGTGCGAAAAGTGGTTTTTCAACACTATCACAAGTGCAAAAAGTGTTTTTTCCACACTAATACAAGTGCAAAAGTGGTTTCCTGCACCAACACAAGTGCAAAAAGTGGTTTTTCAACACTAGCACAAGTGCGAAAAGTGGTTTTTCAACACTATCACAAGTGCAAAAAGTGTTTTCCCACACTAATACAAGTGCAAAAGTGGTTTCCTGCACCAACACAAGTGCGAAAAGTGGTTTTTCAACACTAACACAAGTGCGAAAAGTGGTTTTTCAACACTAACATATGTGCGAAAAGTGGTTTTCCCACACTATACAAGGGCAAAAAGTGGTTTCCTGCACCAACACAAGTGCGAAAAGTGGTTTTTCAACACTAACACAAGTGCGAAAAGTGGTTTTTCAACACTATCACAAGTGCAAAAAGTGTTTTTTCCACACTAATACAAGTGCAAAAGTGGTTTCCTGCACCAACACAAGTGCAAAAAGTGGTTTTTCAACACTAACACAAGTGCGAAAAGTGGTTTTTCAACACTATCACAAGTGCAAAAAGTGTTTTTTCCACACTAATACAAGTGCAAAAGTGGTTTCCTGCACCAACACAAGTGCGAAAAGTCGTTTTTCAACACTAACACAAGTGCGAAAAGTGGTTTTTCAACACTAACACAAGTGCGAAAAGTGGTTTTTCCACACTAACACAAGTGCGAAAAGTGGTTTTTCCACACTAATACAAGTGCAAAAGTGGTTTCCTGCACCAACACAAGTGCGAAAAGTGGTTTTTCAACACTATCACAAGTGCAAAAAGTGTTTTTTCCACACTAATACAAGTGCAAAAGTGGTTTCCTGCACCAACACAAGTGCGAAAAGTACTTTTTCAACACTAACGCAAGTGCGAAAAGTGGTTTTTCAACACTAACACAAGTGCGAAAAGTGGTTTTTCCACACTAATACAAGTGCAAAAGTGGTTTCCTGCACCAACACAAGTGCGAAAAGTGCTTTTTCAACACTAACGCAAGTGCGAAAAGTGGTTTTTCAACACTATCACAAGTGCAAAAAGTGTTTTTTCCACACTAATACAAGTGCAAAAGTGGTTTCCTGCACCAACACAAGTGCAAAAAGTGGTTTTTCAACACTAGCACAAGTGCGAAAAGTGGTTTTTCAACACTATCACAAGTGCAAAAAGTGTTTTTTCCACACTAATACAAGTGCAAAAGTGGTTTCCCGCACCAACACAAGTGCGAAAAGTGGATTTTCAACACTAACACAAGTGCGAAAAGTGGTTTTTCAACACTAACACAAGTGCGAAAAGTGGTTTTTCAACACTATCACAAGTGCAAAAAGTGTTTTTTCCACACTAATACAAGTGCAAAAGTGGTTTCCTGCACCAACACAAGTGCAAAAAGTGGTTTTTCAACACTAGCACCAGTGCGAAAAGTGGTTTTTCAACACTATCACAAGTGCAAAAAGTGTTTTTTCCACACTAATACAAGTGCAAAAGTGGTTTCCTGCACCAACACAAGTGGGAAAAGTGGTTTTCAACACTAACACAAGTGCGAAAATTGGTTTTTCAACACTATCACAAGTGCAAAAAGTGTTTTTTCCACACTAATACAAGTGCAAAAGTGGTTTCCTGCACCAACACAAGTGCGAAAAGTGGTTTTTCAACACTAACACAAGTGCGAAAAGTGGTTTTTCAACACTAATATATGTGCGAAAAGTGGTTTTCCCACACTAATACAAGGGCAAAAGTGGTTTCCTGCACCAACACAAGTGCGAAAAGTGGTTTTTCAACACTAACACAAGTGCGAAAAGTGGTTTTTCAACACTATCACAAGTGCAAAAAGTGTTTTTTCCACACTAATACAAGTGCAAAAGTGGTTTCCTGCACCAACACAAGTGCAAAAAGTGGTTTTTCAACACTAACACAAGTGCGAAAAGTGGTTTTTCAACACTATCACAAGTGCAAAAAGTGTTTTTTCCACACTAATACAAGTGCAAAAGTGGTTTCCTGCACCAACACAAGTGCGAAAAGTGGTTTTTCAACACTAACACAAGTGCGAAAAGTGGTTTTTCAACACTAACACAAGTGCGAAAAGTGGTTTTTCCACACTAACACAAGTGCGAAAAGTGGTTTTCCACACTAATACAAGTGCAAAAGTGGTTTCCTGCACCAACACAAGTGCGAAAAGTGGTTTTTCAACACTATCACAAGTGCAAAAAGTGTTTTTTCCACACTAATACAAGTGCAAAAGTGGTTTCCTGCACCAACACAAGTGCGAAAAGTGCTTTTTCAACACTAACGCAAGTGCGAAAAGTGGTTTTTCAACACTAACACAAGTGCGAAAAGTGGTTTTTCCACACTAATACAAGTGCAAAAGTGGTTTCCTGCACCAACACAAGTGCGAAAAGTGCTTTTTCAACACTAACGCAAGTGCGAAAAGTGGTTTTTCAACACTATCACAAGTGCAAAAAGTGTTTTTTCCACACTAATACAAGTGCAAAAGTGGTTTCCTGCACCCACACAAGTGCAAAAAGTGGTTTTTTCAACACTAGCACAAGTGTGAAAAGTGGTTTTTCAACACTATCACAAGTGCAAAAAGTGTTTTTTCCACACTAATACAAGTGCAAAAGTGGTTTCCCGCACCAACACAAGTGCGAAAAGTGGATTTTCAACACTAACACAAGTGCGAAAAGTGGTTTTTCAACACTAACACAAGTGCGAAAAGTGGTTTTTCAACACTATCACAAGTGCAAAAAGTGTTTTTTCCACACTAATACAAGTGCAAAAGTGGTTTCCTGCACCAACACAAGTGCAAAAAGTGGTTTTTCAACACAAGCACAAGTGCGAAAAGTGGTTTTTCAACACTATCACAAGTGCAAAAAGTGTTTTTTCCACACTAATACAAGTGCAAAAGTGGTTTCCTGCAACAACACAAGTGGGAAAAGTGGTTTTCAACACTAACACAAGTGCGAAAAGTGGTTTTTCAACACTATCACAAGTGCAAAAAGTGTTTTTTCCACACTAATACAAGTGCAAAAGTGGTTTCCTGCACCAACACAAATGCGAAAAGTGGGTTTTCAACACTAACACAAGTGCGAAAAGTGGTTTTTCAACACTAACACAAGTGCGAAAAGTGTTTTTTCCACACTAATACAAGTGCAAAAGTGGTTTCCTGCACCAACACAAGTGCGAAAAGTGGTTTTTCAACACTATCACAAGTGCAAAAAGTGTTTTTTCCACACTAATACAAGTGCAAAAGTGGTTTCCTGCACCAACACAAGTGGGAAAAGTGGTTTTCAACACTAACACAAGTGCGAAAAGTGGTTTTTCAACACTATCACAAGTGCAAAAAGTGTTTTTTCCACACTAATACAAGTGCAAAAGTGGTTTCCTGCACCAACACAAGTGCGAAAAGTGGTTTTTCAACACTAACACAAGTGCGAAAAGTGGTTTTTCAACACTAACATATGTGCGAAAAGTGGTTTTCCCACACTAATACAAGTGCAAAAGTGGTTTCCTGCACCAACACAAGTGCGAAAAGTGGTTTTTCAACACTAACACAAGTGCGAAAAGTGGTTTTTCAACACTATCACAAGTGCAAAAAGTGTTTTTTCCACACTAATACAAGTGCAAAAGTGGTTTCCTGCACAACACAAGTGCAAAAAGTGGTTTTTCAACACTAACACAAGTGCGAAAAGTGGTTTTTCAACACTATCACAAGTGCAAAAAGTGTTTTTTCCACACTAATACAAGTGCAAAAGTGGTTTCCTGCACCAACACAAGTGCGAAAAGTGGTTTTTCAACACTAACACAAGTGCGAAAAGTGGTTTTCAACACTAACACAAGTGCGAAAAGTGTTTTTCCACACTAACACAAGTGCGAAAAGTGGTTTTTCCACACTAATACAAGTGCAAAAGTGGTTTCCTGCACCAACACAAGTGCGAAAAGTGGTTTTTCAACACTATCACAAGTGCAAAAAGTGTTTTTCCACACTAATACAAGTGCAAAAGTGGTTTCCTGCACCAACACAAGTGCGAAAAGTGGTTTTTCAACACTAACGCAAGTGCGAAAAGTGGTTTTTCAACACTAACACAAGTGCGAAAAGTGGTTTTTTCCACACTAATACAAGTGCAAAAGTGGTTTCCTGCACCAACACAAGTGCGAAAAGTGCTTTTTCAACACTAACGCAAGTGCGAAAAGTGGTTTTTCAACACTATCACAAGTGCAAAAAGTGTTTTTTCCACACTAATACAAGTGCAAAAGTGGTTTCCTGCACCAACACAAGTGCAAAAAGTGGTTTTTCAACACTAGCACAAGTGCGAAAAGTGGTTTTTCAACACTATCACAAGTGCAAAAAGTGTTTTTTCCACACTAATACAAGTGCAAAAGTGGTTTCCTGCACCAACTCAAGTGCGAAAAGTGGTTTTTCAACACTAACACAAGTGTGAAAAGTGATTTTTCAACACTATCACAAGTGCAAAAGTGTTTTTTCACACTAATACAAGTGCAAAAGTGGTTTCCTGCACCAACACAAGTGGGAAAAGTGGTTTTCAACACTAAACAAGTGCGAAAAGTGTTTTTTCCACACTAATACAAGTGCAAAAGTGGTTTCCTGCACCAACACAAGTGCGAAAAGTGGTTTTTCAACACTAACACAAGTGCGAAAAGTGGTTTTTCAACACTATCACAAGTGCAAAAAGTGTTTTTTCCACACTAATACAAGTGCAAAAGTGGTTTCCCGCACCAACACAAGTGCGAAAAGTGGATTTTCAACACTAACACAAGTGCGAAAAGTGGGTTTTCAACACTAACACAAGTGCGAAAAGTGGTTTTTCAACACTAACACAAGTGCGAAAAGTGGTTTTTCAACACTAACACAAGTGCAAAAAGTGGTTTTTCAACACTAACACAAGTGCGAAAAGTGGATTTTCCACACTAATACAAGTGCAAAAGTGGTTTCCTGCACCAACACAAGTGCGAAAAGTGCTTTTTCAACACTAACGCAAGTGCGAAAAGTGGTTTTTCAACACTATCACAAGTGCAAAAAGTGTTTTTTCCACACTAATACAAGTGCAAAAGTGGTTTCCTGCACCAACACAAGTGCAAAAAGTGGTTTTTCAACACTAGCACAAGTGCGAAAAGTGGTTTTTCAACACTATCACAAGTGCAAAAAGTGTTTTTTCCACACTAATACAAGTGCAAAAGTGGTTTCCTGCACCAACTCAAGTGCGAAAAGTGGTTTTTCAACACTAACACAAGTGCGAAAAGTGATTTTTCAACACTATCACAAGTGCAAAAGTGTTTTTTCCACACTAATACAAGTGCAAAAGTGGTTTCCTGCACCAACACGTGGGAAAAGTGGTTTTCAACACTAAAACAAGTGCGAAAAGTGTTTTTTCCACACTAATACAAGTGCAAAAGTGGTTTCCTGCACCAACACAAGTGCGAAAAGTGGTTTTTCAACACTAACACAAGTGCGAAAAGTGGTTTTTCAACACTATCACAAGTGCAAAAAGTTTTTTTTCCACACTAATACAAGTGCAAAAGTGGTTTCCTGCACCAACACAAGTGCAAAAAGTGGTTTTTCAACACTAGCACAAGTGCGAAAAGTGGTTTTTCAACACTATCATAAGTGCAAAAAGTGTTTTTTCCACACTAATACAAGTGCAAAAGTGGTTTCCCGCACCAACACAAGTGCGAAAAGTGGATTTTCAACACTAACACAAGTGCGAAAAGTGGTTTTTCAACACTAACACAAGTGCGAAAAGTGTTTTTTCCACACTAATACAAGTGCAAAAGTGGTTTCCTGCACCAACACAAGTGCGAAAAGTGGTTTTTCAACACTAACACAAGTGCGAAAAGTGGTTTTTCAACACTAACACATGTGCAAAAAGTGGTTTTTCCACACTAATACAAGTGCAAAAGTGGTTTCCTGCACCAACACAAGTGCGAAAAGTGGTTTTTCAACACTAACACAAGTGCGAAAAGTGGTTTTTCAACACTATCACAAGTGCAAAAAGTGTTTTTTCCACACTAATACAAGTGCAAAAGTGGTTTCCTGCACCAACACAAGTGCAAAAAGTGGTTTTTCAACACGAGCACAAGTGCGAAAAGTGGTTTTTCAACACTATCACAAGTGCAAAAAGTGTTTTTTCCACACTAATACAAGTGCAAAAGTGGTTTCCTGCACCAACACAAGTGGGAAAAGTGGTTTTCAACACTAACACAAGTGCGAAAAGTGGTTTTTCAACACTATCACAAGTGCAAAAAGTGTTTTTTCCACACTAATACAAGTGCAAAAGTGGTTTCCTGCACCAACACAAGTGCGAAAAGTGGTTTTTCAACACTAACACAAGTGCGAAAAGTGGTTTTTCAACACTAACATATGTGCGAAAAGTGGTTTTCCCACACTAATACAAGGGCAAAAGTGGTTTCCTGCACCAACACAAGTGCGAAAAGTGGTTTTTCAACACTAACACAAGTGCGAAAAGTAGTTTTTCAACACTATCACAAGTGCAAAAAGTGTTTTTTCCACACTAATACAAGTGCAAAAGTGGTTTCCTGCACCAACACAAGTGCAAAAAGTGGTTTTTCCACACTAACACAAGTGCGAAAAGTGGTTTTTCAACACTATCACAAGTGCAAAAAGTGTTTTTTCCACACTAATACAAGTGCAAAAGTGGTTTCCTGCACCAACACAAGTGCGAAAAGTGGTTTTTCAACACTAACACAAGTGCAAAAAGTGGTTTTTCAACACTAACACAAGTGCGAAAAGTGGTTTTTCCACACTAACACAAGTGCGAAAAGTGGTTTTTCCACACTAATACAAGTGCAAAAGTGGTTTCCTGCACCAACACAAGTGCGAAAAGTGGTTTTTCAACACTATCACAAGTGCAAAAAGTGTTTTTTCCACACTAATACAAGTGCAAAAGTGGTTTCCTGCACCAACACAAGTGCGAAAAGTGCTTTTTCAACACTAACGCAAGTGCGAAAAGTGGTTTTTCAACACTAACACATGTGCGAAAAGTGGTTTTTCCACACTAATACAAGTGCAAAAGTGGTTTCCTGCACCAACACAAGTGCGAAAAGTGGTTTTTCAACACTAACACAAGTGCAAAAAGTGGTTTTTCAACACTATCACAAGTGCAAAAAGTGTTTTTTCCACACTAATACAAGTGCAAAAGTGGTTTCCTGCACCAACACAAGTGCAAAAAGTGGTTTTTCAACACTAGCACAAGTGCGAAAAGTGGTTTTTCAACACTATCACAAGTGCAAAAAGTGTTTTTTCCACACTAATACAAGTGCAAAAGTGGTTTCCTGCACCAACACAAGTGGGAAAAGTGGTTTTCAACACTAACACAAGTGCGAAAAGTGGTTTTTCAACACTATCACAAGTGCAAAAAGTGTTTTTTCCACACTAATACAAGTGCAAAAGTGGTTTCCTGCACCAACACAAGTGCGAAAAGTGGTTTTTCAACACTAACACAAGTGCGAAAAGTGGTTTTTCAACACTAACATAAGTGCGAAAAGTGGTTTTTCCACACTAACACAAGTGCGAAAAGTGGTTTTTCCACACTAATACAAGTGCAAAAGTGGTTTCCTGCACCAACACAAGTGCGAAAAGTGGTTTTTCAACACTATCACAAGTGCAAAAAGTGTTTTTTCCACACTAATACAAGTGCAAAAGTGGTTTCCTGCACCAACACAAGTGCGAAAAGTGGTTTTTCAACACTAACACAAGTGCGAAAAGTGGTTTTTCAACACTATCACAAGTGCAAAAAGTGTTTTTTCCACACTAATACAAGTGCAAAAGTGGTTTCCTGCACCAACACAAGTGCAAAAAGTGGTTTTTCAACACTAGCACAAGTGCGAAAAGTGGTTTTTCAACACTATCACAAGTGCAAAAAGTGTTTTTTCCACACTAATACAAGTGCAAAAGTGGTTTCCTGCACCAACACAAGTGGGAAAAGTGGTTTTCAACACTAACACAAGTGCGAAAAGTGGTTTTTCAACACTATCACAAGTGCAAAAAGTGTTTTTCCACACTAATACAAGTGCAAAAGTGGTTTCCTGCACCAACACAAGTGCGAAAAGTGGTTTTTCAACACTAACACAAGTGCAAAAAGTGGTTTTTCAACACTAACATATGTGCGAAAAGTGGTTTTCCCACACTAATACAAGGGCAAAAGTGGTTTCCTGCACCAACACAAGTGCGAAAAGTGGTTTTTCAACACTAACACAAGTGCGAAAAGTGGTTTTTCAACACTATCACAAGTGCAAAAAGTGTTTTTTCCACACTAATACAAGTGCAAAAGTGGTTTCCTGCACCAACACAAGTGCAAAAAGTGGTTTTTCAACACTAACACAAGTGCGAAAAGTGGTTTTTCAACACTATCACAAGTGCAAAAAGTGTTTTTTCCACACTAATACAAGTGCAAAAGTGGTTTCCCGCACCAACACAAGTGCGAAAAGTGGATTTTCAACACTAACACAAGTGCGAAAAGTGGTTTTTCAACACTAACACAAGTGCGAAAAGTGGTTTTTCAACACTATCACAAGTGCAAAAAGTGTTTTTTCCACACTAATACAAGTGCAAAAGTGGTTTCCTGCACCAACACAAGTGGGAAAAGTGGTTTTCAACACTAACACAAGTGCGAAAAGTGGTTTTTCAACACTAACATATGTGCGAAAAGTGGTTTTCCCACACTAATACAAGGGCAAAAGTGGTTTCCTGCACCAACACAAGTGCGAAAAGTGGTTTTTCAACACTAACACAAGTGCGAAAAGTGGTTTTTCAACACTATCACAAGTGCAAAAAGTGTTTTTTCCACACTAATACAAGTGCAAAAGTGGTTTCCTGCACCAACACAAGTGCAAAAAGTGGTTTTTCAACACTAACACAAGTGCGAAAAGTGGTTTTTCAACACTATCACAAGTGCAAAAAGTGTTTTTTCCACACTAATACAAGTGCAAAAGTGGTTTCCTGCACCAACACAAGTGCGAAAAGTGGTTTTTCAACACTAACACAAGTGCGAAAAGTGGTTTTTCAACACTAACACAAGTGCGAAAAGTGGTTTTTCCACACTAACACAAGTGCGAAAAGTGGTTTTCCACACTAATACAAGTGCAAAAGTGGTTTCCTGCACCAACACAAGTGCGAAAAGTGGTTTTTCAACACTATCACAAGTGCAAAAAGTGTTTTTTCCACACTAATACAAGTGCAAAAGTGGTTTCCTGCACCAACACAAGTGCGAAAAGTGCTTTTTCAACACTAACGCAAGTGCGAAAAGTGGTTTTTCAACACTAACACAAGTGCGAAAAGTGGTTTTTCCACACTAATACAAGTGCAAAAGTGGTTTCCTGCACCAACACAAGTGCGAAAAGTGCTTTTTCAACACTAACGCAAGTGCGAAAAGTGGTTTTTCAACACTATCACAAGTGCAAAAAGTGTTTTTTCCACACTAATACAAGTGCAAAAGTGGTTTCCTGCACCAACACAAGTGCAAAAAGTGGTTTTTCAACACTAGCACAAGTGCGAAAAGTGGTTTTTCAACACTATCACAAGTGCAAAAAGTGTTTTTTCCACACTAATACAAGTGCAAAAGTGGTTTCCCGCACCAACACAAGTGCGAAAAGTGGATTTTCAACACTAACACAAGTGCGAAATGTGGTTTTTCAACACTAACACAAGTGCGAAAAGTGGTTTTTCAACACTATCACAAGTGCAAAAAGTGTTTTTTCCACACTAATACAAGTGCAAAAGTGGTTTCCTGCACCAACACAAGTGCAAAAAGTGGTTTTTCAACACTAGCACAAGTGCGAAAAGTGGTTTTTCAACACTATCACAAGTGCAAAAAGTGTTTTTTCCACACTAATACAAGTGCAAAAGTGGTTTCCTGCAACAACACAAGTGGGAAAAGTGGTTTTCAACACTAACACAAGTGCGAAAAGTGGTTTTTCAACACTATCACAAGTGCAAAAAGTGTTTTTTCCACACTAATACAAGTGCAAAAGTGGTTTCCTGCACCAACACAAGTGCGAAAAGTGGTTTTTCAACACTAACACAAGTGCGAAAAGTGGTTTTTCAACACTAACATATGTGCGAAAAGTGGTTTTCCCACACTAATACAAGGGCAAAAGTGGTTTCCTGCACCAACACAAGTGCGAAAAGTGGTTTTTCAACACTAACACAAGTGCGAAAAGTGGTTTTTCAACACTATCACAAGTGCAAAAAGTGTTTTTTCCACACTAATACAAGTGCAAAAGTGGTTTCCTGCACCAACACAAGTGCAAAAAGTGGTTTTTCAACACTAACACAAGTGCGAAAAGTGGTTTTTCAACACTATCACAAGTGCAAAAAGTGTTTTTTCCACACTTATACAAGTGCAAAAGTGGTTTCCTGCACCAACACAAGTGCGAAAAGTGGTTTTTCAACACTAACACAAGTGCGAAAAGTGGTTTTTCAACACTAACACAAGTGCGAAAAGTGGTTTTTCCACACTAACACAAGTGCGAAAAGTGGTTTTCCACACTAATACAAGTGCAAAAGTGGTTTCCTGCACCAACACAAGTGCGAAAAGTGGTTTTTCAACACTATCACAAGTGCAAAAAGTGTTTTTTCCACACTAATACAAGTGCAAAAGTGGTTTCCTGCACCAACACAAGTGCGAAAAGTGGTTTTTCAACACTAACGCAAGTGCGAAAAGTGGTTTTTCAACACTAACACAAGTGCGAAAAGTGGTTTTTCCACACTAATACAAGTGCAAAAGTGGTTTCCTGCACCAACACAAGTGCGAAAAGTGCTTTTTCAACACTAACGCAAGTGCGAAAAGTGGTTTTTCAACACTATCACAAGTGCAAAAAGTGTTTTTTCCACACCAATACAAGTGCAAAAGTGGTTTCCTGCACCAACACAAGTGCAAAAAGTGGTTTTTCAACACTAGCACAAGTGCGAAAAGTGGTTTTTCAACACTATCACAAGTGCAAAAAGTGTTTTTTCCACACTAATACAAGTGCAAAAGTGGTTTCCTGCACCAACACAAGTGGAAAAAGTGGTTTTCAACACTAAAACAAGTGCGAAAAGTGTTTTTTCCACACTAATACAAGTGCAAAAGTGGTTTCCTGCACCAACACAAGTGCGAAAAGTGGTTTTTCAACACTAACACAAGTGCGAAAAGTGGTTTTTCAACACTATCACAAGTGCAAAAAGTGTTTTTTCCACACTAATACAAGTGCAAAAGTGGTTTCCTGCACCAACACAAGTGCAAAAAGTGGTTTTTCAACAGTAGCACAAGTGCGAAAAGTGGTTTTTCAACACTATCACAAGTGCAAAAAGTGTTTTTTCCACACTAATACAAGTGCAAAAGTGGTTTCCCGCACCAGCACAAGTGCGAAAAGTGGATTTTCAACACTAACACAAGTGCGAAAAGTGGGTTTTCAACACTAACACAAGTGCGAAAAGTGGTTTTTCAACACTAACACAAGTGCGAAAAGTGGTTTTTCAACACTAACACAAGTGCAAAAAGTGGTTTTTCAACACGAACACAAGTGCGAAAAGTGGTTTTTCCACACTAATACAAGTGCAAAAGTGGTTTCCTGCACCAACACAAGTGCGAAAAGTGTTTTTCAACACTAACGCAAGTGCGAAAAGTGGTTTTTCAAACACACCAACACAAGTGCGAAAAGTGGATTTTCAACACTAACACAAGTGCGAAAAGTGGGTTTTCAACACTAACACAAGTGCGAAAAGTGGTTTTTCAACACTAACACAAGTGCGAAAAGTGGTTTTTCAACACTAACACAAGTGCGAAAAGTGCTTTTTCAACACTAACGCAAGTGCGAAAAGTGGTTTTTCAACACTATCACAAGTGCAAAAAGTGTTTTTTCCACACTAATACAAGTGCAAAAGTGGTTTCTTGCACCAACACAAGTGCAAAAAGTGGTTTTTCAACACTAGCACAAGTGCGAAAAGTGGTTTTTCAACACTATCACAAGTGCAAAAAGTGTTTTTCCCACACTAATACAAGTGCAAAAGTGGTTTCCCGCACCAACACAAGTGCGAAAAGTGGATTTTCAACACTAACACAAGTGCGAAAAGTGGTTTTTCAACACTAACACAAGTGCGAAAAGTGGTTTTTCAACACTATCACAAGTGCAAAAAGTGTTTTTTCCACACTAATACAAGTGCAAAAGTGGTTTCCTGCACCAACACAAGTGCAAAAAGTGGTTTTTCAACACTAGCACAAGTGCGAAAAGTGGTTTTTCAACACTATCACAAGTGCAAAAAGTGTTTTTTCCACACTAATACAAGTGCAAAAGTGGTTTCCTGCACCAACACAAGTGGGAAAAGTGGTTTTCAACACTAACACAAGTGCGAAAAGTGGTTTTTCAACACTATCACAAGTGCAAAAAGTGTTTTTTCCACACTAATACAAGTGCAAAAGTGGTTTCCTGCACCAACACAAGTGCGAAAAGTGGTTTTTCAACACTAACACAAGTGCGAAAAGTGGTTTTTCAACACAAACATATGTGTGAAAAGTGGTTTTCCCACACTAATACAAGGGCAAAAGTGGTTTCCTGCACCAACACAAGTGCGAAAAGTGGTTTTTCAACACTAACACAAGTGCGAAAAGTGGTTTTTCAACACTATCACAAGTGCAAAAAGTGTTTTTTCCACACTAATACAAGTGCAAAAGTGGTTTCCTGCACCAACACAAGTGCAAAAAGTGGTTTTCAACACTAACACAAGTGCGAAAAGTGGTTTTTCAACACTATCACAAGTGCAAAAAGTGTTTTTTCCACACTAATACAAGTGCAAAAGTGGTTTCCTGCACCAACACAAGTGCGAAAAGTGGTTTTTCAACACTATCACAAGTGCAAAAAGTGTTTTTTCCACACTAATACAAGTGCAAAAGTCGTTTCCTGCACCAACACAAGTGCAAAAAGTGGTTTTTCAACACTAGCACAAGTGCGAAAAGTGGTTTTTCAACACTATCACAAGTGCAAAAAGTGTTTTTTCCACACTAATACAAGTGCAAAAGTGGTTTCCTGCACCAACACAAGTGCAAAAAGTGGATTTTCAACACTAACACAAGTGCGAAAAGTGGGTTTTCAACACTAACACAAGTGCGAAAAGTGGTTTTTCAACACTAACACAAGTGCGAAAAGTGGTTTTTCAACACTAACACAAGTGCAAAAAGTGGTTTTTCAACACGAACACAAGTGCGAAAAGTGGTTTTTCCACACTAATACAAGTGCAAAAGTGGTTTCCTGCACCAACACAAGTGCGAAAAGTGTTTTTCAACACTAACGCAAGTGCGAAAAGTGGTTTTTCAAACACACCAACACAAGTGCGAAAAGTGGATTTTCAACACTAACACAAGTGCGAAAAGTGGGTTTTCAACACTAACACAAGTGCGAAAAGTGGTTTTTCAACACTAACACAAGTGCGAAAAGTGGTTTTTCAACACTAACACAAGTGCGAAAAGTGCTTTTTCAACACTAACGCAAGTGCGAAAAGTGGTTTTTCAACACTATCACAAGTGCAAAAAGTGTTTTTTCCACACTAATACAAGTGCAAAAGTGGTTTCTTGCACCAACACAAGTGCAAAAAGTGGTTTTTCAACACTAGCACAAGTGCGAAAAGTGGTTTTTCAACACTATCACAAGTGCAAAAAGTGTTTTTTCCACACTAATACAAGTGCAAAAGTGGTTTCCCGCACCAACACAAGTGCGAAAAGTGGATTTTCAACACTAACACAAGTGCGAAAAGTGGTTTTTCAACACTAACACAAGTGCGAAAAGTGGTTTTTCAACACTATCACAAGTGCAAAAAGTGTTTTTTCCACACTAATACAAGTGCAAAAGTGGTTTCCTGCACCAACACAAGTGCAAAAAGTGGTTTTTCAACACTAGCACAAGTGCGAAAAGTGGTTTTTCAACACTATCACAAGTGCAAAAAGTGTTTTTTCCACACTAATACAAGTGCAAAAGTGGTTTCCTGCACCAACACAAGTGGGAAAAGTGGTTTTCAACACTAACACAAGTGCGAAAAGTGGTTTTTCAACACTATCACAAGTGCAAAAAGTGTTTTTTCCACACTAATACAAGTGCAAAAGTGGTTTCCTGCACCAACACAAGTGCGAAAAGTGGTTTTTCAACACTAACACAAGTGCGAAAAGTGGTTTTTCAACACAAACATATGTGCGAAAAGTGGTTTTCCCACACTAATACAAGGGCAAAAGTGGTTTCCTGCACCAACACAAGTGCGAAAAGTGGTTTTTCAACACTAACACAAGTGCGAAAAGTGGTTTTTCAACACTATCACAAGTGCAAAAAGTGTTTTTTCCACACTAATACAAGTGCAAAAGTGGTTTCCTGCACCAACACAAGTGCAAAAAGTGGTTTTCAACACTAACACAAGTGCGAAAAGTGGTTTTTCAACACTATCACAAGTGCAAAAAGTGTTTTTTTCCACACTAATACAAGTGCAAAAGTGGTTTCCTGCACCAACACAAGTGCGAAAAGTGGTTTTTCAACACTATCACAAGTGCAAAAAGTGTTTTTTCCACACTAATACAAGTGCAAAAGTCGTTTCCTGCACCAACACAAGTGCAAAAAGTGGTTTTTCAACACTAGCACAAGTGCGAAAAGTGGTTTTTCAACACTATCACAAGTGCAAAAAGTGTTTTTTCCACACTAATACAAGTGCAAAAGTGGTTTCCCGCACCAACACAAGTGCGAAAAGTGGATTTTCAACACTAACACAAGTGCGAAAAGTGGTTTTTCAACACTAACACAAGTGCGAAAAGTGGTTTTTCAACACTATCACAAGTGCAAAAAGTGTTTTTTCCACACTAATACAAGTGCAAAAGTGGTTTCCTGCACCAACACAAGTGCAAAAAGTGGTTTTTCAACACTAGCACAAGTGCGAAAAGTGGTTTTTCAACACTATCACAAGTGCAAAAAGTGTTTTTTCCACACTAATACAAGTGCAAAAGTGGTTTCCTGCACCAACACAAGTGGGAAAAGTGGTTTTCAACACTAACACAAGTGCGAAAAGTGGTTTTTCAACACTATCACAAGTGCAAAAAGTGTTTTTTCCACACTAATACAAGTGCAAAAGTGGTTTCCTGCACCAACACAAGTGCGAAAAGTGGTTTTTCAACACTAACACAAGTGCGAAAAGTGGTTTTTCAACACTAACATATGTGCGAAAAGTGGTTTTCCCACACTAATACAAGGGCAAAAGTGGTTTCCTGCACCAACACAAGTGCGAAAAGTGGTTTTTCAACACTAACACAAGTGCGAAAAGTGGTTTTTCAACACTATCACAAGTGCAAAAAGTGTTTTTTCCACACTAATACAAGTGCAAAAGTGGTTTCCTGCACCAACACAAGTGCAAAAAGTGGTTTTTCAACACTAACACAAGTGCGAAAAGTGGTTTTTCAACACTATCACAAGTGCAAAAAGTGTTTTTTCCACACTAATACAAGTGCAAAAGTGGTTTCCTGCACCAACACAAGTGCGAAAAGTGGTTTTTCAACACTAACACAAATGCGAAAAGTGGTTTTTCAACACTAACACAAGTGCGAAAAGTGGTTTTTCCACACTAACACAAGTGCGAAAAGTGGTTTTCCACACTAATACAAGTGCAAAAGTGGTTTCCTGCACCAACACAAGTGCGAAAAGTGGTTTTTCAACACTATCACAAGTGCAAAAAGTGTTTTTTCCACACTAATACAAGTGCAAAAGTGGTTTCCTGCACCAACACAAGTGCGAAAAGTGGTTTTTCAACACTAACGCAAGTGCAAAAAGTGGTTTTTCAACACTAACACAAGTGCGAAAAGTGGTTTTTCCACACTAATACAAGTGCAAAAGTGGTTTCCTGCACCAACACAAGTGCGAAAAGTGCTTTTTCAACACTAACGCAAGTGCGAAAAGTGGTTTTTCAACACTATCACAAGTGCAAAAAGTGTTTTTTCCACACTAATACAAGTGCAAAAGTGGTTTCCTGCACCAACACAAGTGCAAAAAGTGGTTTTTCAACACTAGCACAAGTGCGAAAAGTGGTTTTTCAACACTATCACAAGTGCAAAAAGTGTTTTTTCCACACTAATACAAGTGCAAAAGTGGTTTCCTGCACCAACTCAAGTGCGAAAAGTGGTTTTTCAACACTAACACAAGTGCGAAAAGTGATTTTTCAACACTATCACAAGTGCAAAAGTGTTTTTTCCACACTAATACAAGTGCAAAAGTGGTTTCCTGCACCAACACAAGTGCGAAAAGTGGTTTTTCAACACTAACACAAGTGCGAAAAGTGGTTTTTCAACACTATCACAAGTGCAAAAAGTGTTTTTTCCACACTAATACAAGTGCAAAAGTGGTTTCCTGCACCAACACAAGTGCAAAAAGTGGTTTTTCAACAGTAGCACAAGTGCGAAAAGTGGTTTTTCAACACTATCACAAGTGCAAAAAGTGTTTTTTCCACACTAATACAAGTGCAAAAGTGGTTTCCCGCACCAACACAAGTGCGAAAAGTGGATTTTCAACACAAACACAAGTGCGAAAAGTGGTTTTTCAACACTAACACAAGTGCGAAAAGTGGTTTTTCAACACTAACACAAGTGCAAAAAGTGGTTTTTCAACACTAACACAAGTGCGAAAAGTGGATTTTCCACACTAATACAAGTGCAAAAGTGGTTTCCTGCACCAACACAAGTGCGAAAAGTGCTTTTTCAACACTAACGCAAGTGCGAAAAGTGATTTTTCAACACTATCACAAGTGCAAAAGTGTTTTTTCCACACTAATACAAGTGCAAAAGTGGTTTCCTGCACCAACACAAGTGGGATAAGTGGTTTTCAACACTAAAACAAGTGCGAAAAGTGTTTTTTCCACACTAATACAAGTGCAAAAGTGGTTTCCTGCACCAACACAAGTGCGAAAAGTGGTTTTTCAATACTAACACAAGTGCAAAAAGTGGTTTTTCAACACTATCACAAGTGCAAAAAGTGTTTTTTCCACACTAATACAAGTGCAAAAGTGGTTTCCTGCACCAACACAAGTGCAAAAAGTGGTTTTTCAACACTAGCACAAGTGCGAAAAGTGGTTTTTCAACACTATCACAAGTGCAAAAAGTGTTTTTTCCACACTAATACAAGTGCAAAAGTGGTTTCCCGCACCAACACAAGTGCGAAAAGTGGATTTTCAACACTAACACAAGTGCGAAAAGTGGTTTTTCAACACTAACACAAGTGCGAAAAGTGTTTTTTCCACACTAATACAAGTGCAAAAGTGGTTTCCTGCACCAACACAAGTGCGAAAAGTGGTTTTTCAACACTAACACAAGTGCGAAAAGTGGTTTTTCAACACTAACACATGTGCGAAAAGTGGTTTTTCCACACTAATACAAGTGCAAAAGTGGTTTCCTGCACCAACACAAGTGCGAAAAGTGGTTTTTCAACACTAACACAAGTGCGAAAAGTGGTTTTTCAACACTATCACAAGTGCAAAAAGTGTTTTTTCCACACTAATACAAGTGCAAAAGTGGTTTCCTGCACCAACACAAGTGCAAAAAGTGGTTTTTCAACACTAGCACAAGTGCGAAAAGTGGTTTTTCAACACTATCACAAGTGCAAAAAGTGTTTTTTCCACACTAATACAAGTGCAAAAGTGGTTTCCTGCACCAACACAAGTGGGAAAAGTGGTTTTCAACACTAACACAAGTGCGAAAAGTGGTTTTTCAACACTATCACAAGTGCAAAAAGTGATTTTTCCACACTAATACAAGTGCAAAAGTGGTTTCCTGCACCAACACAAGTGCGAAAAGTGGTTTTTCAACACTAACACAAGTGCGAAAAGTGGTTTTTCAACACTAACATATGTGCGAAAAGTGGTTTTCCCACACTAATACAAGGGCAAAAGTGGTTTCCTGCACCAACACAAGTGCGAAAAGTGGTTTTTCAACACTAACACAAGTGCGAAAAGTGGTTTTTCAACACTATCACAAGTGCAAAAAGTGTTTTTTCCACACTAATACAAGTGCAAAAGTGGTTTCCTGCACCAACACAAGTGCAAAAAGTGGTTTTTCCACACTAACACAAGTGCGAAAAGTGGTTTTTCAACACTATCACAAGTGCAAAAAGTGTTTTTTCCACACTAATACAAGTGCAAAAGTGGTTTCCTGCACCAACACAAGTGCGAAAAGTGGTTTTTCAACACTAACACAAGTGCAAAAAGTGTTTTTTTCCACACTAATACAAGTGCAAAAGTGGTTTCCTGCACCAACTCAAGTGCGAAAAGTGGTTTTTCAACACTAACACAAGTGCGAAAAGTGATTTTTCAACACTATCACAAGTGCAAAAGTGTTTTTTCCACACTAATACAAGTGCAAAAGTGGTTTCCTGCACCAACACAAGTGCGAAAAGTGGTTTTTCAACACTAACACAAGTGCGAAAAGTGGTTTTTCAACACTATCACAAGTGCAAAAAGTGTTTTTTCCACACTAATACAAGTGCAAAAGTGGTTTCCTGCACCAACACAAGTGCAAAAAGTGGTTTTTCAACAGTAGCACAAGTGCGAAAAGTGGTTTTTCAACACTATCACAAGTGCAAAAAGTGTTTTTTTCCACACTAATACAAGTGCAAAAGTGGTTTCCCGCACCAACACAAGTGCGAAAAGTGGATTTTCAACACTAACACAAGTGCGAAAAGTGGGTTTTCAACACTAACACAAGTGCGAAAAGTGGTTTTTCAACACTAACACAAGTGCGAAAAGTGGTTTTTCAACACTAACACAAGTGCAAAAAGTGGTTTTTCAACACTAACACAAGTGCGAAAAGTGGATTTTCCACACTAATACAAGTGCAAAAGTGGTTTCCTGCACCAACACAAGTGCGAAAAGTGCTTTTTCAACACTAACGCAAGTGCGAAAAGTGGTTTTTCAACACTATCACAAGTGCAAAAAGTGTTTTTTCCACACTAATACAAGTGCAAAAATGGTTTCCTGCACCAACACAAGTGCAAAAAGTGGTTTTTCAACACTAGCACAAGTGCGAAAAGTGGTTTTTCAACACTATCACAAGTGCAAAAAGTGTTTTTTCCACACTAATACAAGTGCAAAAGTGGTTTCCTGCACCAACTCAAGTGCGAAAAGTGGTTTTTCAACACTAACACAAGTGCGAAAAGTGATTTTTCAACACTATCACAAGTGCAAAACTGTTTTTTCCACACTAATACAAGTGCAAAAGTGGTTTCCTGCACCAACACAAGTGGGAAAAGTGGTTTTCAACACTAAAACAAGTGCGAAAAGTGTTTTTTCCACACTAATACAAGTGCAAAAGTGGTTTCCTGCACCAACACAAGTGCGAAAAGTGGTTTTTCAACACTAACACAAGTGCGAAAAGTGGTTTTTCAACACTATCACAAGTGCAAAAAGTGTTTTTTCCACACTAATACAAGTGCAAAAGTGGTTTCCTGCACCAACACAAGTGCAAAAAGTGGTTTTTCAACACTAGCACAAGTGCGAAAAGTGGTTTTTCAACACTATCACAAGTGCAAAAAGTGTTTTTTCCACACTAATACAAGTGCAAAAGTGGTTTCCCGCACCAACACAAGTGCGAAAAGTGGATTTTCAACACTAACACAAGTGCGAAAAGTGGTTTTTCAACACTAACACAAGTGCGAAAAGTGTTTTTTCCACACTAATACAAGTGCAAAAGTGGTTTCCTGCACCAACACAAGTGCGAAAAGTGGTTTTTCAACACTAACACAAGTGCGAAAAGTGGTTTTTCAACACTAACACATGTGCGAAAAGTGGTTTTTCCACACTAATACAAGTGCAAAAGTGGTTTCCTGCACCAACACGTGGGAAAAGTGGTTTTCAACACTAAAACAAGTGCAAAAAGTGGTTTTTCAACACTATCACAAGTGCAAAAAGTGTTTTTTCCACACTATCACAAGTGCAAAAAGTGTTTTTTCCACACTAATACAAGTGCAAAAGTGGTTTCCTGCACCAACACAAGTGCAAAAAGTGGTTTTTCAACACTAGCACAAGTGCGAAAAGTGGTTTTTCAACACTATCACAAGTGCAAAAAGTGTTTTTTCCACACTAATACAAGTGCAAAAGTGGTTTCCTGCACAAACACAAGTGGGAAAAGTGGTTTTCAACACTAACACAAGTGCGAAAAGTGGTTTTTCAACACTATCACAAGTGCAAAAAGTGTTTTTTCCACACTAATACAAGTGCAAAAGTGGTTTCCTGCACCAACACAAGTGCGAAAAGTGGTTTTTCAACACTAACACAAGTGCGAAAAGTGGTTTTTCAACACTAACATATGTGCGAAAAGTGGTTTTCCCACACTAATACAAGGGCAAAAGTGGTTTCCTGCACCAACACAAGTGCGAAAAGTGGTTTTTCAACACTAACACAAGTGCGAAAAGTGGTTTTTCAACACTATCACAAGTGCAAAAAGTGTTTTTTCCACACTAATACAAGTGCAAAAGTGGTTTCCTGCACCAACACAAGTGCAAAAAGTGGTTTTTCAACACTAACACAAGTGCGAAAAGTGGTTTTTCAACACTATCACAAGTGCAAAAAGTGTTTTTTCCACACTAATACAAGTGCAAAAGTGGTTTCCTGCACCAACACAAGTGCGAAAAGTGGTTTTTCAACACTAACACAAATGCGAAAAGTGGTTTTTCAACACTAACACAAGTGCGAAAAGTGGTTTTTCCACACTAACACAAGTGCGAAAAGTGGTTTTCCACACTAATACAAGTGCAAAAGTGGTTTCCTGCACCAACACAAGTGCGAAAAGTGGTTTTTCAACACTATCACAAGTGCAAAAAGTGTTTTTTCCACACTAATACAAGTGCAAAAGTGGTTTCCTGCACCAACACAAGTGCGAAAAGTGGTTTTTCAACACTAACGCAAGTGCGAAAAGTGGTTTTTCAACACTAACACAAGTGCGAAAAGTGGTTTTTCCACACTAATACAAGTGCAAAAGTGGTTTCCTGCACCAACACAAGTGCGAAAAGTGCTTTTTCAACACTAACGCAAGTGCGAAAAGTGGTTTTTCAACACTATCACAAGTGCAAAAAGTGTTTTTTCCACACTAATACAAGTGCAAAAGTGGTTTCCTGCACCAACACAAGTGCAAAAAGTGGTTTTTCAACACTAGCACAAGTGCGAAAAGTGGTTTTTCAACACTATCACAAGTGCAAAAAGTGTTTTTTCCACACTAATACAAGTGCAAAAGTGGTTTCCTGCACCAACTCAAGTGCGAAAAGTGGTTTTTCAACACTAACACAAGTGCGAAAAGTGATTTTTCAACACTATCACAAGTGCAAAAGTGTTTTTTCCACACTAATACAAGTGCAAAAGTGGTTTCCTGCACCAACACAAGTGCGAAAAGTGGTTTTTCAACACTAACACAAGTGCGAAAAGTGGTTTTTCAACACTATCACAAGTGCAAAAAGTGTTTTTTCCACACTAATACAAGTGCAAAAGTGGTTTCCTGCACCAACACAAGTGCAAAAAGTGGTTTTTCAACAGTAGCACAAGTGCGAAAAGTGGTTTTTCAACACTATCACAAGTGCAAAAAGTGTTTTTTCCACACTAATACAAGTGCAAAAGTGGTTTCCCGCACCAACACAAGTGCGAAAAGTGGATTTTCAACACAAACACAAGTGCGAAAAGTGGGTTTTCAACACTAACACAAGTGCGAAAAGTGGTTTTTCAACACTAACACAAGTGCGAAAAGTGGTTTTTCAACACTAACACAAGTGCAAAAAGTGGTTTTTCAACACTAACACAAGTGCGAAAAGTGGATTTTCCACACTAATACAAGTGCAAAAGTGGTTTCCTGCACCAACACAAGTGCGAAAAGTGCTTTTTCAACACTAACGCAAGTGCGAAAAGTGATTTTTCAACACTATCACAAGTGCAAAAGTGTTTTTTCCACACTAATACAAGTGCAAAAGTGGTTTCCTGCACCAACACAAGTGGGAAAAGTGGTTTTCAACACTAAAACAAGTGCGAAAAGTGTTTTTTCCACACTAATACAAGTGCAAAAGTGGTTTCCTGCACCAACACAAGTGCGAAAAGTGGTTTTTCAACACTAACACAAGTGCAAAAAGTGGTTTTTCAACACTATCACAAGTGCAAAAAGTGTTTTTTCCACACTAATACAAGTGCAAAAGTGGTTTCCTGCACCAACACAAGTGCAAAAAGTGGTTTTTCAACACTAGCACAAGTGCGAAAAGTGGTTTTTCAACACTATCACAAGTGCAAAAAGTGTTTTTTCCACACTAATACAAGTGCAAAAGTGGTTTCCCGCACCAACACAAGTGCGAAAAGTGGATTTTCAACACTAACACAAGTGCGAAAAGTGGTTTTTCAACACTAACACAAGTGCGAAAAGTGTTTTTTCCACACTAATACAAGTGCAAAAGTGGTTTCCTGCACCAACACAAGTGCGAAAAGTGGTTTTTCAACACTAACACAAGTGCGAAAAGTGGTTTTTCAACACTAACACATGTGCGAAAAGTGGTTTTTCCACACTAATACAAGTGCAAAAGTGGTTTCCTGCACCAACACAAGTGCGAAAAGTGGTTTTTCAACACTAACACAAGTGCGAAAAGTGGTTTTTCAACACTATCACAAGTGCAAAAAGTGTTTTTTCCACACTAATACAAGTGCAAAAGTGGTTTCCTGCACCAACACAAGTGCAAAAAGTGGTTTTTCAACACTAGCACAAGTGCGAAAAGTGGTTTTTCAACACTATCACAAGTGCAAAAAGTGTTTTTTCCACACTAATACAAGTGCAAAAGTGGTTTCCTGCACCAACACAAGTGGGAAAAGTGGTTTTCAACACTAACACAAGTGCGAAAAGTGGTTTTTCAACACTATCACAAGTGCAAAAAGTGTTTTTTCCACACTAATACAAGTGCAAAAGTGGTTTCCTGCACCAACACAAGTGCGAAAAGTGGTTTTTCAACACTAACACAAGTGCGAAAAGTGGTTTTTCAACACTAACATATGTGCGAAAAGTGGTTTTCCCACACTAATACAAGGGCAAAAGTGGTTTCCTGCACCAACACAAGTGCGAAAAGTGGTTTTTCAACACTAACACAAGTGCGAAAAGTGGTTTTTCAACACTATCACAAGTGCAAAAAGTGTTTTTTCCACACTAATACAAGTGCAAAAGTGGTTTCCTGCACCAACACAAGTGCAAAAAGTGGTTTTTCCACACTAACACAAGTGCGAAAAGTGGTTTTTCAACACTATCACAAGTGCAAAAAGTGTTTTTTCCACACTAATACAAGTGCAAAAGTGGTTTCCTGCACCAACACAAGTGCGAAAAGTGGTTTTTCAACACTAACACAAGTGCAAAAAGTGTTTTTTCCACACTAATACAAGTGCAAAAGTGGTTTCCTGCACCAACTCAAGTGCGAAAAGTGGTTTTTCAACACTAACACAAGTGCGAAAAGTGATTTTTCAACACTATCACAAGTGCAAAAGTGTTTTTTCCACACTAATACAAGTGCAAAAGTGGTTTCCTGCACCAACACAAGTGCGAAAAGTGGTTTTTCAACACTAACACAAGTGCGAAAAGTGGTTTTTCAACACTATCACAAGTGCAAAAAGTGTTTTTTCCACACTAATACAAGTGCAAAAGTGGTTTCCTGCACCAACACAAGTGCAAAAAGTGGTTTTTCAACAGTAGCACAAGTGCGAAAAGTGGTTTTTTCCACACTAATACAAGTGCAAAAGTGGTTTCCCGCACCAACACAAGTGCGAAAAGTGGATTTTCAACACTAACACAAGTGCGAAAAGTGGGTTTTCAACACTAACACAAGTGCGAAAAGTGGTTTTTCAACACTAACACAAGTGCGAAAAGTGGTTTTTCAACACTAACACAAGTGCAAAAAGTGGTTTTTCAACACTAACACAAGTGCGAAAAGTGGATTTTCCACACTAATACAAGTGCAAAAGTGGTTTCCTGCACCAACACAAGTGCGAAAAGTGCTTTTTCAACACTAACGCAAGTGCGAAAAGTGGTTTTTCAACACTATCACAAGTGCAAAAAGTGTTTTTTCCACACTAATACAAGTGCAAAAGTGGTTTCCTGCACAAACACAAGTGCAAAAAGTGGTTTTTCAACACTAGCACAAGTGCGAAAAGTGGTTTTTCAACACTATCACAAGTGCAAAAAGTGTTTTTTCCACACTAATACAAGTGCAAAAGTGGTTTCCTGCACCAACTCAAGTGTGAAAAGTGGTTTTTCAACACTAACACAAGTGCGAAAAGTGATTTTTCAACACTATCACAAGTGCAAAACTGTTTTTTCCACACTAATACAAGTGCAAAAGTGGTTTCCTGCACCAACACAAGTGGGAAAAGTGGTTTTCAACACTAAAACAAGTGCGAAAAGTGTTTTTTCCACACTAATACAAGTGCAAAAGTGGTTTCCTGCACCAACACAAGTGCGAAAAGTGGTTTTTCAACACTAACACAAGTGCGAAAAGTGGTTTTTCAACACTATCACAAGTGCAAAAAGTGTTTTTTCCACACTAATACAAGTGCAAAAGTGGTTTCCTGCACCAACACAAGTGCAAAAAGTGGTTTTTCAACACTAGCACAAGTGCGAAAAGTGGTTTTTCAACACTATCACAAGTGCAAAAAGTGTTTTTTCCACACTAATACAAGTGCAAAAGTGGTTTCCCGCACCAACACAAGTGCGAAAAGTGGATTTTCAACACTAACACAAGTGCGAAAAGTGGTTTTTCAACACTAACACAAGTGCGAAAAGTGTTTTTTCCACACTAATACAAGTGCAAAAGTGGTTTCCTGCACCAACACAAGTGCGAAAAGTGGTTTTTCAACACTAACACAAGTGCGAAAAGTGGTTTTTCAACACTAACACATGTGCAAAAAGTGGTTTTTCCACACTAATACAAGTGCAAAAGTGGTTTCCTGCACCAACACAAGTGCGAAAAGTGGTTTTTCAACACTAACACAAGTGCGAAAAGTGGTTTTTCAACACTATCACAAGTGCAAAAAGTGTTTTTTCCACACTAATACAAGTGCAAAAGTGGTTTCCTGCACCAACACAAGTGCAAAAAGTGGTTTTTCAACACTAGCACAAGTGCGAAAAGTGGTTTTTCAACACTATCACAAGTGCAAAAAGTGTTTTTTCCACACTAATACAAGTGCAAAAGTGGTTTCCTGCACCAACACAAGTGGGAAAAGTGGTTTTCAACACTAACACAAGTGCGAAAAGTGGTTTTTCAACACTATCACAAGTGCAAAAAGTGTTTTTTCCACACTAATACAAGTGCAAAAGTGGTTTCCTGCACCAACACAAGTGCGAAAAGTGGTTTTTCAACACTAACACAAGTGCGAAAAGTGGTTTTTCAACACTAACATATGTGCGAAAAGTGGTTTTCCCACACTAATACAAGGGCAAAAGTGGTTTCCTGCACCAACACAAGTGCGAAAAGTGGTTTTTCAACACTAACACAAGTGCGAAAAGTGGTTTTTCAACACTATCACAAGTGCAAAAAGTGTTTTTTCCACACTAATACAAGTGCAAAAGTGGTTTCCTGCACCAACACAAGTGCAAAAAGTGGTTTTTCCACACTAACACAAGTGCGAAAAGTGGTTTTTCAACACTATCACAAGTGCAAAAAGTGTTTTTTCCACACTAATACAAATGCAAAAGTGGTTTCCTGCACCAACACAAGTGCGAAAAGTGGTTTTTCAACACTAACACAAGTGCAAAAAGTGGTTTTTCAACACTAACACAAGTGCGAAAAGTGGTTTTTCCACACTAACACAAGTGCGAAAAGTGGTTTTTCCACACTAATACAAGTGCAAAAGTGGTTTCCTGCACCAACACAAGTGCGAAAAGTGGTTTTTCAACACTATCACAAGTGCAAAAAGTGTTTTTTCCACACTAATACAAGTGCAAAAGTGGTTTCCTGCACCAACACAAGTGCGAAAAGTGCTTTTTCAACACTAACGCAAGTGCGAAAAGTGGTTTTTCAACACTAACACATGTGCGAAAAGTGGTTTTTCCACACTAATACAAGTGCAAAAGTGGTTTCCTGCACCAACACAAGTGCGAAAAGTGGTTTTTCAACACTAACACAAGTGCGAAAAGTGGTTTTTCAACACTATCACAAGTGCAAAAAGTGTTTTTTCCACACTAATACAAGTGCAAAAGTGGTTTCCTGCACCAACACAAGTGCAAAAAGTGGTTTTTCAACACTAGCACAAGTGCGAAAAGTGGTTTTTCAACACTATCACAAGTGCAAAAAGTGTTTTTTCCACACTAATACAAGTGCAAAAGTGGTTTCCTGCACCAACACAAGTGGGAAAAGTGGTTTTCAACACTAACACAAGTGCGAAAAGTGGTTTTTCAACACTATCACAAGTGCAAAAAGTGTTTTTTCCACACTAATACAAGTGCAAAAGTGGTTTCCTGCACCAACACAAGTGCGAAAAGTGGTTTTTCAACACTAACACAAGTGCGAAAAGTGGTTTTTCAACACTAACATAAGTGCGAAAAGTGGTTTTTCCACACTAACACAAGTGCGAAAAGTGGTTTTTCCACACTAATACAAGTGCAAAAGTGGTTTCCTGCACCAACACAAGTGCGAAAAGTGGTTTTTCAACACTATCACAAATGCAAAAAGTGTTTTTTCCACACTAATACAAGTGCAAAAGTGGTTTCCTGCACCAACACAAGTGCGAAAAGTGGTTTTTCAACACTAACACAAGTGCGAAAAGTGGTTTTTCAACACTATCACAAGTGCAAAAAGTGTTTTTTCCACACTAATACAAGTGCAAAAGTGGTTTCCTGCACCAACACAAGTGCAAAAAGTGGTTTTTCAACACTAGCACAAGTGCGAAAAGTGGTTTTTCAACACTATCACAAGTGCAAAAAGTGTTTTTTCCACACTAATACAAGTGCAAAAGTGGTTTCCTGCACCAACACAAGTGGGAAAAGTGGTTTTCAACACTAACACAAGTGCGAAAAGTGGTTTTTCAACACTATCACAAGTGCAAAAAGTGTTTTTTCCACACTAATACAAGTGCAAAAGTGGTTTCCTGCACCAACACAAGTGCGAAAAGTGGTTTTTCAACACTAACACAAGTGCGAAAAGTGGTTTTTCAACACTAACATATGTGCGAAAAGTGGTTTTCCCACACTAATACAAGGGCAAAAGTGGTTTCCTGCACCAACACAAGTGCGAAAAGTGGTTTTTCAACACTAACACAAGTGCGAAAAGTGGTTTTTCAACACTATCACAAGTGCAAAAAGTGTTTTTTCCACACTAATACAAGTGCAAAAGTGGTTTCCTGCACCAACACATGTGCAAAAAGTGGTTTTTCAACACTAACACAAGTGCGAAAAGTGGTTTTTCAACACTATCACAAGTGCAAAAAGTGTTTTTTCAACACTAACACAAGTGCGAAAAGTGGTTTTTCCACACTAACACAAGTGCGAAAAGTGGTTTTTCCACACTAATACAAGTGCAAAAGTGGTTTCCTGCACCAACACAAGTGCGAAAAGTGGTTTTTCAACACTATCACAAGTGCGAAAAGTGGTTTTTCAACACTATCACAAGTGCAAAAAGTGTTTTTTCCACACTAATACAAGTGCAAAAGTGGTTTCCTGCACCAACACAAGTGCAAAAAGTGGTTTTTCAACAGTAGCACAAGTGCGAAAAGTGGTTTTTCAACACTATCACAAGTGCAAAAAGTGTTTTTTCCACACTAATACAAGTGCAAAAGTGGTTTCCCGCACCAACACAAGTGCGAAAAGTGGATTTTCAACACTAACACAAGTGCGAAAAGTGGGTTTTCAACACTAACACAAGTGCGAAAAGTGGTTTTTCAACACTAACACAAGTGCGAAAAGTGGTTTTTCAACACTAACACAAGTGCAAAAAGTGGTTTTTCAACACTAACACAAGTGCGAAAAGTGGATTTTCCACACTAATACAAGTGCAAAAGTGGTTTCCTGCACCAACACAAGTGCGAAAAGTGCTTTTTCAACACTAACGCAAGTGCGAAAAGTGGTTTTTCAACACTATCACAAGTGCAAAAAGTGTTTTTTCCACACTAATACAAGTGCAAAAGTGGTTTCCTGCACCAACACAAGTGCAAAAAGTGGTTTTTCAACACTAGCACAAGTGCGAAAAGTGGTTTTTCAACACTATCACAAGTGCAAAAAGTGTTTTTTCCACACTAATACAAGTGCAAAAGTGGTTTCCTGCACCAACTCAAGTGCGAAAAGTGGTTTTTCAACACTAACACAAGTGCGAAAAGTGATTTTTCAACACTATCACAAGTGCAAAACTGTTTTTTCCACACTAATACAAGTGCAAAAGTGGTTTCCTGCACCAACACAAGTGGGAAAAGTGGTTTTCAACACTAAAACAAGTGCGAAAAGTGTTTTTTCCACACTAATTCAAGTGCAAAAGTGGTTTCCTGCACCAACACAAGTGCGAAAAGTGGTTTTTCAACACTAACACAAGTGCGAAAAGTGGTTTTTCAACACTATCACAAGTGCAAAAAGTGTTTTTTCCACACTAATACAAGTGCAAAAGTGGTTTCCTGCACCAACACAAGTGCAAAAAGTGGTTTTTCAACACTAGCACAAGTGCGAAAAGTGGTTTTTCAACACTATCACAAGTGCAAAAAGTGTTTTTTCCACACTAATACAAGTGCAAAAGTGGTTTCCCGCACCAACACAAGTGCGAAAAGTGGATTTTCAACACTAACACAAGTGCGAAAAGTGGTTTTTCAACACTAACACAAGTGCGAAAAGTGTTTTTTCCACACTAATACAAGTGCAAAAGTGGTTTCCTGCACCAACACAAGTGCGAAAAGTGGTTTTTCAACACTAACACAAGTGCGAAAAGTGGTTTTTCAACACTAACACATGTGCGAAAAGTGGTTTTTCCACACTAATACAAGTGCAAAAGTGGTTTCCTGCACCAACACAAGTGCGAAAAGTGGTTTTTCAACACTAACACAAGTGCGAAAAGTGGTTTTTCAACACTATCACAAGTGCAAAAAGTGTTTTTTCCACACTAATACAAGTGCAAAAGTGGTTTCCTGCACCAACACAAGTGCAAAAAGTGGTTTTTCAACACTAGCACAAGTGCGAAAAGTGGTTTTTCAACACTATCACAAGTGCAAAAAGTGTTTTTTCCACACTAATACAAGTGCAAAAGTGGTTTCCTGCACCAACACAAGTGGGAAAAGTGGTTTTCAACACTAACACAAGTGCGAAAAGTGGTTTTTCAACACTATCACAAGTGCAAAAAGTGTTTTTTCCACACTAATACAAGTGCAAAAGTGGTTTCCTGCACCAACACAAGTGCGAAAAGTGGTTTTTCAACACTAACACAAGTGCGAAAAGTGGTTTTTCAACACTAACATATGTGTGAAAAGTGGTTTTCCCACACTAATACAAGGGCAAAAGTGGTTTCCTGCACCAACACAAGTGCGAAAAGTGGTTTTTCAACACTAACACAAGTGCGAAAAGTGGTTTTTCAACACTATCACAAGTGCAAAAAGTGTTTTTTCCACACTAATACAAGTGCAAAAGTGGTTTCCTGCACCAACACAAGTGCAAAAAGTGGTTTTTTCCACACTAACACAAGTGCGAAAAGTGGTTTTTCAACACTATCACAAGTGCAAAAAGTGTTTTTTCCACACTAATACAAATGCAAAAGTGGTTTCCTGCACCAACACAAGTGCGAAAAGTGGTTTTTCAACACTAACACAAGTGCAAAAAGTGGTTTTTCAACACTAACACAAGTGCGAAAAGTGGTTTTTCCACACTAACACAAGTGCGAAAAGTGGTTTTTCCACACTAATACAAGTGCAAAAGTGGTTTCCTGCACCAACACAAGTGCGAAAAGTGGTTTTTCAACACTATCACAAGTGCAAAAAGTGTTTTTTCCACACTAATACAAGTGCAAAAGTGGTTTCCTGCACCAACACAAGTGCGAAAAGTGCTTTTTCAACACTAACGCAAGTGCGAAAAGTGGTTTTTCAACACTAACACATGTGCGAAAAGTGGTTTTTCCACACTAATACAAGTGCAAAAGTGGTTTCCTGCACCAACACAAGTGCGAAAAGTGGTTTTTCAACACTAACACAAGTGCGAAAAGTGGTTTTTCAACACTATCACAAGTGCAAAAAGTGTTTTTTCCACACTAATACAAGTGCAAAAGTGGTTTCCTGCACCAACACAAGTGCAAAAAGTGGTTTTTCAACACTAGCACAAGTGCGAAAAGTGGTTTTTCAACACTATCACAAGTGCAAAAAGTGTTTTTTCCACACTAATACAAGTGCAAAAGTGGTTTCCTGCACCAACACAAGTGGGAAAAGTGGTTTTCAACACTAACACAAGTGCGAAAAGTGGTTTTTCAACACTATCACAAGTGCAAAAAGTGTTTTTTCCACACTAATACAAGTGCAAAAGTGGTTTCCTGCACCAACACAAGTGCGAAAAGTGGTTTTTCAACACTAACACAAGTGCGAAAAGTGGTTTTTCAACACTAACATAAGTGCGAAAAGTGGTTTTTCCACACTAACACAAGTGCGAAAAGTGGTTTTTCCACACTAATACAAGTGCAAAAGTGGTTTCCTGCACCAACACAAGTGCGAAAAGTGGTTTTTCAACACTATCACAAATGCAAAAAGTGTTTTTTCCACACTAATACAAGTGCAAAAGTGGTTTCCTGCACCAACACAAGTGCGAAAAGTGGTTTTTCAACACTAACACAAGTGCGAAAAGTGGTTTTTCAACACTATCACAAGTGCAAAAAGTGTTTTTTCCACACTAATACAAGTGCAAAAGTGGTTTCCTGCACCAACACAAGTGCAAAAAGTGGTTTTTCAACACTAGCACAAGTGCGAAAAGTGGTTTTTCAACACTATCACAAGTGCAAAAAGTGTTTTTTCCACACTAATACAAGTGCAAAAGTGGTTTCCTGCACCAACACAAGTGGGAAAAGTGGTTTTCAACACTAACACAAGTGCTAAAAGTGGTTTTTCAACACTATCACAAGTGCAAAAAGTGTTTTTTCCACACTAATACAAGTGCAAAAGTGGTTTCCTGCACCAACACAAGTGCGAAAAGTGGTTTTTCAACACTAACACAAGTGCGAAAAGTGGTTTTTCAACACTAACATATGTGCGAAAAGTGGTTTTCCCACACTAATACAAGGGCAAAAGTGGTTTCCTGCACCAACACAAGTGCGAAAAGTGGTTTTTCAACACTAACACAAGTGCGAAAAGTGGTTTTTCAACACTATCACAAGTGCAAAAAGTGTTTTTTCCACACTAATACAAGTGCAAAAGTGGTTTCCTGCACCAACACAAGTGCAAAAAGTGGTTTTTCAACACTAACACAAGTGCGAAAAGTGGTTTTTCAACACTATCACAAGTGCAAAAAGTGTTTTTTCAACACTAACACAAGTGCGAAAAGTGGTTTTTCCACACTAACACAAGTGCGAAAAGTGGTTTTTCCACACTAATACAAGTGCAAAAGTGGTTTCCTGCACCAACACAAGTGCGAAAAGTGGTTTTTCAACACTATCACAAGTGCAAAAATTGGTTTTTCAACACTAACACAAGTGCGAAAAGTGGTTTTTCCACACTAACACAAGTGCGAAAAGTGGTTTTTCCACACTAATACAAGTGCAAAAGTGGTTTCCTGCACCAACACAAGTGCGAAAAGTGATTTTTCAACACTATCACAAGTGCAAAAAGTGTTTTTTCCACACTAATACAAGTGCAAAAGTGGTTTCCTGCACCAACACAAGTGCAAAAAGTGGTTTTTCAACACTAACACAAGTGCGAAAAGTGGTTTTTCAACACTATCACAAGTGCAAAAAGTGTTTTTTCCACACTAATACAAGTGCAAAAGTGGTTTCCTGCACCAACACAAGTGCGAAAAGTGGTTTTTCAACACTAACACAAGTGCGAAAAGTGGTTTTTCAACACTAACACAAGTGCGAAAAGTGGTATTTCCACACTAACACAAGTGCGAAAAGTGGTTTTCCACACTAATACAAGTGCAAAAGTGGTTTCCTGCACCAACACAAGTGCGAAAAGTGGTTTTTCAACACTATCACAAGTGCAAAAAGTGTTTTTTCCACACTAATACAAGTGCAAAAGTGGTTTCCTGCACCAACACAAGTGCGAAAAGTGGTTTTTCAACACTAACGCAAGTGCGAAAAGTGGTTTTTCAACACTAACACAAGTGCAAAAAGTGGTTTTTCCACACTAATACAAGTGCGAAAGTGGTTTCCTGCACCAACACAAGTGCGAAAAGTGCTTTTTCAACACTAACGCAAGTGCGAAAAGTGGTTTTTCAACACTATCACAAGTGCAAAAAGTGTTTTTTCCACACTAATACAAGTGCAAAAGTGGTTTCCTGCACCAACACAAGTGCAAAAAGTGGTTTTTCAACACTAGCACAAGTGCGAAAAGTGGTTTTTCAACACTATCACAAGTGCAAAAAGTGTTTTTTCCACACTAATACAAGTGCAAAAGTGGTTTCCTGCACCAACTCAAGTGCGAAAAGTGGTTTTTCAACACTAACACAAGTGCGAAAAGTGATTTTTCAACACTATCACAAGTGCAAAAGTGTTTTTTCCACACTAATACAAGTGCAAAAGTGGTTTCCTGCACCAACACAAGTGGGAAAAGTGGTTTTCAACACTAAAACAAGTGCGAAAAGTGTTTTTTCCACACTAATACAAGTGCAAAAGTGGTTTCCTGCACCAACACAAGTGCGAAAAGTGGTTTTTCAACACTAACACAAGTGCGAAAAGTGGTTTTTCAACACTATCACGAGTGCAAAAAGTGTTTTTTCCACACTAATACAAGTGCAAAAGTGGTTTCCTGCACCAACACAAGTGCAAAAAGTGGTTTTTCAACAGTAGCACAAGTGCGAAAAGTGGTTTTTCAACACTATCACAAGTGCAAAAAGTGTTTTTTCCACACTAATACAAGTGCAAAAGTGGTTTCCCGCACCAACACAAGTGCGAAAAGTGGATTTTCAACACTAACACAAGTGCGAAAAGTGGGTTTTCAACACTAACACAAGTGCGAAAAGTGGTTTTTCAACACTAACACAAGTGCGAAAAGTGGTTTTTCAACACTAACACAAGTGCAAAAAGTGGTTTTTCAACACTAACACAAGTGCGAAAAGTGGATTTTCCACACTAATACAAGTGCAAAAGTGGTTTCCTGCACCAACACAAGTGCGAAAAGTGGTTTTTCAACACTATCACAAGTGCAAAAAGTGTTTTTTCCACACTAATACAAGTGCAAAAGTGGTTTCCTGCACCAACACAAGTGCAAAAAGTGGTTTTTCAACACTAGCACAAGTGCGAAAAGTGGTTTTTCAACACTATCACAAGTGCAAAAAGTGTTTTTTCCACACTAATACAAGTGCAAAAGTCGTTTCCTGCACCAACTCAAGTGCGAAAAGTGGTTTTTCAACACTAACACAAGTGCGAAAATTCAACACTATCACAAGTGCAAAAGTGTTTTTTCCACACTAATACAAGTGCAAAAGTGGTTTCCTGCACCAACACAAGTGGGAAAAGTGGTTTTCAACACTAAAACAAGTGCGAAAAGTGTTTTTTCCACACTAATACAAGTGCAAAAGTGGTTTCCTGCACCAACACAAGTGCGAAAAGTGGTTTTTCAACACTAACACAAGTGCGAAAAGTGGTTTTTCAACACTATCACAAGTGCAAAAAGTGTTTTTTCCACACTAATACAAGTGCAAAAGTGGTTTCCTGCACCAACACAAGTGCAAAAAGTGGTTTTTCAACACTAGCACAAGTGCGAAAAGTGGTTTTTCAACACTATCACAAGTGCAAAAAGTGTTTTTTCCACACTAATACAAGTGCAAAAGTGGTTTCCCGCACCAACACAAGTGCGAAAAGTGGATTTTCAACACTAACACAAGTGCGAAAAGTGGTTTTTCAACACTAACACAAGTGCGAAAAGTGTTTTTTCCACACTAATACAAGTGCAAAAGTGGTTTCCTGCACCAACACAAGTGCGAAAAGTGGTTTTTCAACACTAACACAAGTGCGAAAAGTGGTTTTTCAACACTAACACATGTGCGAAAAGTGGTTTTTCCACACTAATACAAGTGCAAAAGTGGTTTCCTGCACCAACACAAGTGCGAAAAGTGGTTTTTCAACACTAACACAAGTGCGAAAAGTGGTTTTTCAACACTATCACAAGTGCAAAAAGGGTTTTTTCCACATTAATACAAGTGCAAAAGTGGTTTCCTGCACCAACACAAGTGCAAAAAGTGGTTTTTCAACACTGGCACAAGTGCGAAAAGTGGTTTTTCAACACTATCACAAGTGCAAAAAGTGTTTTTTCCACACTAATACAAGTGCAAAAGTGGTTTCCTGCACCAACACAAGTGGGAAAAGTGGTTTTCAACACTAACACAAGTGCGAAAAGTGGTGTTTCAACACTATCACAAGTGCAAAAAGTGTTTTTTCCACACTAATACAAGTGCAAAAGTGGTTTCCTGCACCAACACAAGTGCGAAAAGTGGTTTTTCAACACTAACACAAGTGCGAAAAGTGGTTTTTCAACACTAACATATGTGCGAAAAGTGGTTTTCCCACACTAATACAAGGGCAAAAGTGCCTTCCTGCACCAACACAAGTGCGAAAAGTGGTTTTTCAACACTAACACAAGTGCGAAAAGTGGTTTTTCCACACTAATACAAGTGCAAAAGTGGTTTCCTGCACCAACACAAGTGCGAAAAGTGGTTTTTCAACACTATCACAAGTGCAAAAAGTGTTTTTTCCACACTAATACAAGTGCAAAAGTGGTTTCCTGCACCAACACAAGTGCGAAAAGTGGTTTTTCAACACTAACACAAGTGCGAAAAGTGGTTTTTCAACACTATCACAAGTGCAAAAAGTGTTTTTTCCACACTAATACAAGTGCAAAAGTGGTTTCCTGCACCAACACAAGTGCAAAAAGTGGTTTTTCAACACTAGCACAAGTGCGAAAAGTGGTTTTTCAACACTATCACAAGTGCAAAAAGTGTTTTTTCCACACTAATACAAGTGCAAAAGTGGTTTCCTGCACCAACACAAGTGGGAAAAGTGGTTTTCAACACTAACACAAGTGCGAAAAGTGGTTTTTCAACACTATCACAAGTGCAAAAAGTGTTTTTTCCACACTAATACAAGTGCAAAAGTGGTTTCCTGCACCAACACAAGTGCGAAAAGTGGTTTTTCAACACTAACACAAGTGCGAAAAGTGGTTTTTCAACACTAACATATGTGCGAAAAGTGGTTTTCCCACACTAATACAAGGGCAAAAGTGGTTTCCTGCACCAACACAAGTGCGAAAAGTGGTTTTTCAACACTAACACAAGTGCGAAAAGTGGTTTTTCAACACTATCACAAGTGCAAAAAGTGTTTTTTCCACACTAATACAAGTGCAAAAGTGGTTTCCTGCACCAACACAAGTGCGAAAAGTGGTTTTTCAACACTAACACAAGTGCGAAAAGTGGTTTTTCAACACTAACATATGTGCGAAAAGTGGTTTTCCCACACTAATACAAGGGCAAAAGTGGTTTCCTGCACCAACACAAGTGCGAAAAGTGGTTTTTCAACACTAACACAAGTGCGAAAAGTGGTTTTTCAACACTATCACAAGTGCAAAAAGTGTTTTTTCCACACTAATACAAGTGCAAAAGTGGTTTCCTGCACCAACACAAGTGCAAAAAGTGGTTTTTCAACACTAACACAAGTGCGAAAAGTGGTTTTTCAACACTATCACAAGTGCAAAAAGTGTTTTTTCAACACTAACACAAGTGCGAAAAGTGGTTTTTCCACACTAACACAAGTGCGAAAAGTGGTTTTTCCACACTAATACAAGTGCAAAAGTGGTTTCCTGCACCAACACAAGTGCGAAAAGTGGTTTTTCAACACTATCACAAGTGCAAAAAGTGGTTTTTCAACACTAACACAAGTGCGAAAAGTGGTTTTTCCACACTAACACAAGTGCGAAAAGTGGTTTTTCCACACTAATACAAGTGCAAAAGTGGTTTCCTGCACCAACACAAGTGCGAAAAGTGGTTTTTCAACACTATCACAAGTGCAAAAAGTGTTTTTTCCACACTAATACAAGTGCAAAAGTGGTTTCCTGCACCAACACAAGTGCAAAAAGTGGTTTTTCAACACTAACACAAGTGCGAAAAGTGGTTTTTCAACACTATCACAAGTGCAAAAAGTGTTTTTTCCACACTAATACAAGTGCAAAAGTGGTTTCCTGCACCAACACAAGTGCGAAAAGTGGTTTTTCAACACTAACACAAGTGCGAAAAGTGGTTTTTCAACACTAACACAAGTGCGAAAAGTGGTTTTTCCACACTAACACAAGTGCGAAAAGTGGTTTTCCACACTAATACAAGTGCAAAAGTGGTTTCCTGCACCAACACAAGTGCGAAAAGTGGTTTTTCAACACTATCACAAGTGCAAAAAGTGTTTTTTCCACACTAATACAAGTGCAAAAGTGGTTTCCTGCACCAACACAAGTGCGAAAAGTGGTTTTTCAACACTAACGCAAGTGCGAAAAGTGGTTTTTCAACACTAACACAAGTGCGAAAAGTGGTTTTTCCACACTAATACAAGTGCAAAAGTGGTTTCCTGCACCAACACAAGTGCGAAAAGTGCTTTTTCAACACTAACGCAAGTGCGAAAAGTGGTTTTTCAACACTATCACAAGTGCAAAAAGTGTTTTTTCCACACTAATACAAGTGCAAAAGTGGTTTCCTGCACCAACACAAGTGCAAAAAGTGGTTTTTCAACACTAGCACAAGTGCGAAAAGTGGTTTTTCAACACTATCACAAGTGCAAAAAGTGTTTTTTCCACACTAATACAAGTGCAAAAGTGGTTTCCTGCACCAACTCAAGTGCGAAAAGTGGTTTTTCAACACTAACACAAGTGCGAAAAGTGATTTTTCAACACTATCACAAGTGCAAAAGTGTTTTTTCCACACTAATACAAGTGCAAAAGTGGTTTCCTGCACCAACACAAGTGGGAAAAGTGGTTTTCAACACTAAAACAAGTGCGAAAAGTGTTTTTTCCACACTAATACAAGTGCAAAAGTGGTTTCCTGCACCAACACAAGTGCGAAAAGTGGTTTTTCAACACTAACACAAGTGCGAAAAGTGGTTTTTCAACACTATCACAAGTGCAAAAAGTGTTTTTTCCACACTAATACAAGTGCAAAAGTGGTTTCCTGCACCAACACAAGTGCAAAAAGTGGTTTTTCAACAGTAGCACAAGTGCGAAAAGTGGTTTTTCAACACTATCACAAGTGCAAAAAGTGTTTTTTCCACACTAATACAAGTGCAAAAGTGGTTTCCCGCACCAACACAAGTGCGAAAAGTGGATTTTCAACACTAACACAAGTGCGAAAAGTGGGTTTTCAACACTAACACAAGTGCGAAAAGTGGTTTTTCAACACTAACACAAGTGCGAAAAGTGGTTTTTCAACACTAACACAAGTGCAAAAAGTGGTTTTTCAACACTAACACAAGTGCGAAAAGTGGATTTTCCACACTAATACAAGTGCAAAAGTGGTTTCCTGCACCAACACAAGTGCGAAAAGTGCTTTTTCAACACTAACGCAAGTGCGAAAAGTGGTTTTTCAACACTATCACAAGTGCAAAAAGTGTTTTTTCCACACTAATACAAGTGCAAAAGTGGTTTCCTGCACCAACACAAGTGCAAAAAGTGGTTTTTCAACACTAGCACAAGTGCGAAAAGTGGTTTTTCAACACTATCACAAGTGCAAAAAGTGTTTTTTCCACACTAATACAAGTGCAAAAGTGGTTTCCTGCACCAACTCAAGTGCGAAAAGTGGTTTTTCAACACTAACACAAGTGCGAAAACTGATTTTTCAACACTATCACAAGTGCAAAAGTGTTTTTTCCACACTAATACAAGTGCAAAAGTGGTTTCCTGCACCAACACAAGTGGGAAAAGTGGTTTTCAACACTAAAACAAGTGCGAAAAGTGTTTTTTCCACACTAATACAAGTGCAAAAGTGGTTTCCTGCACCAACACAAGTGCGAAAAGTGGTTTTTCAACACTAACACAAGTGCGAAAAGTGGTTTTTCAACACTATCACAAGTGCAAAAAGTGTTTTTTCCACACTAATACAAGTGCAAAAGTGGTTTCCTGCACCAACACAAGTGCAAAAAGTGGTTTTTCAACACTAGCACAAGTGCGAAAAGTGGTTTTTCAACACTATCACAAGTGCAAAAAGTGTTTTTTCCACACTAATACAAGTGCAAAAGTGGTTTCCCGCACCAACACAAGTGCGAAAAGTGGATTTTCAACACTAACACAAGTGCGAAAAGTGGTTTTTCAACACTAACACAAGTGCGAAAAGTGTTTTTTCCACACTAATACAAGTGCAAAAGTGGTTTCCTGCACCAACACAAGTGCGAAAAGTGGTTTTTCAACACTAACACAAGTGCGAAAAGTGGTTTTTCAACACTAACACATGTGCGAAAAGTGGTTTTTCCACACTAATACAAGTGCAAAAGTGGTTTCCTGCACCAACACAAGTGCGAAAAGTGGTTTTTCAACACTAACACAAGTGCGAAAAGTGGTTTTTCAACACTATCACAAGTGCAAAAAGTGTTTTTTCCACACTAATACAAGTGCAAAAGTGGTTTCCTGCACCAACACAAGTGGGAAAAGTGGTTTTCAACACTAACACAAGTGCGAAAAGTGGTTTTTCAACACTATCACAAGTGCAAAAAGTGTTTTTTCCACACTAATACAAGTGCAAAAGTGGTTTCCTGCACCAACACAAGTGCGAAAAGTGGTTTTTCAACACTAACACA